>NW_028322255.1:3057500-3357500 GCF_059928025.1 Delphinapterus leucas | reverse complement strand
AAAGAAGTTGTGGTACGTACGTACAATGGAATATCACTCAGCAATGAGATCTACGTCATCAGGCCCGTAGCGGCATAATGAGTGGATTCAGGTACGACGATTCTACGAGAATTAAGTCACACAGAAAAAGAAACATCATAAGATATCACTAATACACGGAACGTAAACTTGGCTACACATGAACTGAATTACAAAACAGAACAGGGTCTCAAATTTAGAAAACCAACTTATGCTTGCTTATGGGGAAAGGTGAGTTGGGGTGCTGCATCAAACCAGAGATTGAAATTAGCACAGATACCGCTCCATAAGGCAAATATATAATAGACAAGACCTACTCCTTGCTCAACGAAATGAATTCAACACCCCATATTCAACGCCTGGGAATATACCTGACAAGTAAGAATCTTAAGACCCATGGATTTATATGTCTCCATAAGGAAATCAAGCGTGTGTACAGCGGCCTAAACGCAGCAGTGAAAATCCGATAAATCCCATTATCAAAATAAATTTCACAAACACAACACAATGACAGTGAAATAGAGAGCAATTCTTAAATAATTCATTCAGGGCTTGTGATGCAACCTGGATTTACCACATCTACACCCAGAGCTGGGTGAGACATAATGCCGGACACTTTGGGCTGATAGCATTGGTGAGGTTCGGTGAGCAAACGCAGACCCTTTGAAGTCATACTGCATGGTACCCATTCCATGGTCCCAACTCTCCAGGTTTAAGGGATTCTTCCTTCAGCTAAAACATGCATGGGAAACCCAGAGTATGGTCCACCGTGTGATTGGGAAACGTTTTCAAATGCATCTCAGGTTTCGTCCCCTGGTACTCGGGTTCATCGTTCCAGACGCTTTACTAACACTCTCCCCACATGGAGAGTCAGTGCCTTTAACTTCCTGTTTGGCACAGTTTGCAATTTCTGCGCAAGATGAACAGGAATAGGGAGAACCAATGAGACACTAGCTGTAGGTGTCTGCACGGGCAAATGGAACGCTCGTTTCCCACAAGGAAGGGGAATTAGCCAAAGGCTCAGTGTGCCCTGCCAGAACCAGATTAGGGCCTGAAGCAATCCTGCTGTTTTGCGGCCAGCTCACAAGAAAGCGAGTTGAAGAAAGGAGCTCAGGGGCACTGTAATTCACAAACCTGCAGAGTTATAAATGACAGCTATCATCCAAAAATATATTGAAGTAAGGCTACAAAGAGGACTTGAACGTGGGGCAGAATTCCAGGACTACGATTTCAGGAGGTAGAAGGGAAATCCTCTGAAAGTATAGGAAAAGAGTCAGAATGTCGACAATGATGCACTTGGTCAAAAAGGGCATATGCGTTTTTTCCAGGGCCCTCATTAAAGAGGGTAGGAGGCTCCCAGTATGCTTCAGTGGCCAACAGAAGACCCACGTCGCCAAGGCGACGTGAGCCAGCCATGCAGGAGTGACCTCACATCAGAGGGCCCACCTCACAGAAGGCTAAGGAACCCAGGAAGGATCAGACCCTCACCAGAGTGCCCACAACAGCAAGGGGCTGGGAACCAGGCAGGAGTGTCCTCACACCCGTGGGACCACATCATCGAAAGTTGAGGTACCCAGCACATGTGGCCTCAAACCAGAGGACCCACATCACCATGGGTCTCGGAGCGAGGCAGGCAGGATTAACCTCCCAACACATGGCCCATTGTATAAAAAAGGTGAGGAATCCAGCCGTTGGAACATCCCAGCAGGCGGCCCAGATCACCGAGGCTATGGGATCCAGGCAGTGATGAACTCACAACAGAGGGCCCTCATCGTGATACTGTAAGCAACCCAGCCGTTGTGACCTCAGAGCACAAGGCCCACATCCCCATGGGGGAGGGAACCAAGCAGGAGTGTCATCGCACCAGTGGGCACACATCAGAAAATGTGGGGAGCCCAGCAGTTAGGGCCAGACGCCAGAGGGCCCTCATCACTGAGGAGAGGAGGCTCCCAGCAAGCTCCAACTGCTACCAGAGGGCTGACGTCGCCAATGCGGTGTGTGCCAGCCAGGCAGGAGTGACCTCAGAGCAGAGGGCCAACCACACAAAAGTGTGAGGAACCCAAAGAGGATCAGACTCTCACCAGAGGGCCCACATCACCAAGGGAATGGAAACCAGGCAGGAGTGTCCTCACACCAGTGGGGCCACATCACCGAAATGTGATGGACCCAGCACACGTGGCCTCAAACTAGAGGACACACATCACCAAGGGGCTGGGAGTGAGGCAGGCAGGAGGAGCCTCAAAACAGAGGGCCCATAGAATAAAAAAGGTGAGGAATCCCGCAGTTGGAACCTCCCAGCAGGCGGCCAGGAGCAGCGAGGATATGGGATCCAGGCCTGACTGAACACAAAACAGAGGGCCCTCATCATGAAACTGTGAGCAACCCAGCCGTTGGGACCTCAGAGCAGAAGGCCCACATTCCCATGTGGTTGGGAACCTGGCAGGAGTGTACTCGCACCACAGGGCGCACATTAGAGAATTTTGGGAGCCCAGAAGTTAGGGCCTGATGCCAGAGGGCCCTCATCACCGAGGAGAGGAAGTTCCCAGCAGGCTCCAACTGCCACAAGAGGTCCGACGTTGCCAAGGTGGGGTGTGCCAGCCAGGCAGGAGTGACCTCACAGCAGAGGGTCCAACTCACAGAAGGGTGAGGAACCCAGCCAGGATCAGACTCTCACCAGAGGGCCCACATCACCAAGGGGATAGGAACCAGGCAGGAGTGTCCTCACACCAGTGGGGCCACATAATCGAAAGGTGAGGGACCCAGCACACGTAGCCTCAAACCAGAGGACACACATCACCAAGGGGCTGGGAGTCAGGCAGGCAGGAGGAGTCTCAAAACAGAGGGCCCATAGAAGAAAAAAGGTGAGGAATCCCGCAGTTGGAACCTCCCCGCAGGCAGCCAGGAGCAGCGAGGCTATTGGATCCAGGGCGGAGTGAACTCACACCAGAGGACCCTCACCATGAAACTGAGCAGCCCACCGTTGGGACCTCAGAGCAGAAGGCCCACATTCCCATGGGGTTGGGAACCTGGCAGGAGTGTAGTCGCACCACAGGGCGCACATCAGAAAATTTTGGGAGCCCAGGAGTTAGGGTCTGACGCCAGAGGGCCCTCATTACCGAGGGGTGGAGACCCCCAGCAGGCACCAACTCCCAACTGAGGGCCCACGTCGCCAAGGTGATGTGTGCCAGCCAGGCAGGAGTGACCTCACAGCAGAGGGTCTACCTCACAGAAGGGTGAGGAAACCAGCCAGGATAAGACTCTCACCAGAGAGCCCACATCACCAAGGGGATCGGAAAAAGGCAGCAGTGTCCTCACACCAGTGTGGCCACATTATAGAAAGGTGAGGAACCCAGCACATGTGGCCTAAACCAGAGGACCCACATTTCCAAGGTGCTCCGAGTGAGGCAAGCAGGAGTAGCCTAACAACACAGGGCCCACAGAATAAAAAATGTGAGGAATCCAGCAGTTTGAACCTCCCAGCAGGTGGCCCAGAGCACGGAGTCTATGGGATCCAGGCCACAGTGAACTCACAGCAGAGGGCCCACATCATGAAACTGTGAGCAACCCAGCCGGTGGAACCTCAGAGCAGAAGACCCACATCCCCATGGGGATAGGAACCTCGCAGGAGTGTCCTCGCACAACTTAACACGTATCAGAAAATGTGGGAACCCAGCAGTTAGGGCCTGACGCCAGAGGGCCCTCATCACCGAGGAGAGGAGGCTACCAGCAAGCTCCAAATGCCACCAGAGGGCCTACGTCACCAAGGCAATGGGAGCAAGCCAGGCAGGAGTTACCTCACAGCAGAGGGCCCACCTCACAGAAGTGTGAGGAACCCAACCAGGATCAGACTCTAACCAGAGGGCCCACATCACCAAGGGGATGGAAACCAGGCAGGAGTGTCCTCACACCAGTGGGGCCACATCAGCCAAAGGTGAGGAACACAGCACATGTGGCCTCAAATAAGGGGACACACATCACGAAAGGGCTGGGAGTGAGGCATGCAGGAGGAGACTCACAACAGAGGGCCCATAGAATAAAAAGGTGAGGAACCCCGCAGTTGGAAGCTCCAAGCAGGTGGCCCAGAGCACCGAGGCTATGGGATCCATGCCAGAGTGAACTCACAGCAGAGGGCCCACATTCTGACACTGTGAGCAACGCAGCCGTTGGGACCTCAGAGCAGAAAGCCAACATCCCCATGGGGATGGGACCCTGGCAGGAGTGTACTCGCACGACAGGGCGCACATCAGAAAATTTTGGGAGCCCATGAGTTAGGGCCTGACGCCAGAGGGCCCTCATTACCAAGGGGAGGAGACTCCCAGCAGGCACCAACTCCCAACTGAGGGCCCACATCGCCAAGGTGACGTGTGCCAGCCAGGCAGGAGTGACCTCACAGCAGAGGGTCTACCTCACAGAAGGGTGAGGAATCCAGCCAGGATCAGGCTCTCACCAGAGGGCCCCCATCACCAAGTGGATGGGAACCAGGCAGGAGTGTCCTCACACCAGTGGGGCCACATCAATAAAGGTGAGGAAACCGGCACATGTGGCCTCAGGACCTACATCACAAAGGGGCTGGGAGTGAGTCAGGAAGGAGGAGCATGAAAACACAGAACCCAAAGAATAGAAAAGGTAAGGAATTCAGCAGTAGGAACCTCCCAGCAGGCGGCTCAGAGCACAGACTCTATAGGATCTAGGCCTGAGTGAACTAACACCAGAGAGCCAACATCATGAAACGGTGAACAACACAGGTGTTGGGACCTTAGAGCAGAAGGCCCACATGCCCATGGGGATGGGAACCTGGCAGGAGTGCCCTCGCACCACTTAGGACGTATCAGAAAATGTGGGAACCCAGCAGTTAGGGCCTGATGCCAGAGGGCCTCATCACCGAGGGGAGGAGGCTCCCAGCAGGCTCCAACTGCCACCAGAGGTCCGACGTCGCCAAGGCGGGGTGTGCTAGCCAGGCAGGAGTGACCTCAGAGAAGAGGGCCCACCTCACACAAGTGTGAGGAACCCAACCAGGATCAGACTCTCGCCAGAGGGACCACATCACCAAGGGGATGGGAAGCAGGCAGGAGTGTCCTCACACCAGTGGGGCCACATCATCAAAAGATGAGGAACCCATCACATGTGACCTCAAACCAGAGGACACACATCACCAAGGGGCTGGGAGTGAGGCAGGTGTCTGGAGGGGCACATTTAACTCTAATTTCCCACCAGGAAGAGGAATTAACCAAAGGCTCAGAGTGCCGTGCCACACCCTGATTACGGCCTGAAGCAACCCTGCGGTTTTGTGGCCAGCTTTCAAGGAAGCGAGTTAAGAAAGGAAATCACGGGCACTGTAATTCACAAACCTGCAGAGTTATAAATGACAGCTATTGGCAAAAATATATTGAAGTAAGTCTGCAAAGAGGACTTGAAAACGAGGCAGAATTGAGGAATCATATTTCAGGAGGTAGATTGGAATTGCATTTAAAACATGTGAAAAGCGGCAGATCTTTGACAGTGATGCACTTGGACGAACAGTGCGTATACATTTTTTCCTGAATATATTCAGGAAAAAACGCATATGCCCTTTTTGGCCAACCAAGCACTCGAGCAATGGAAATCCGTACTACAATGAAGTCTCATTTCCCATTCGTCAAAAGGGCCATCTGAAAAAAGTGTAAAAACCAGAAACACAGGACAGGCCATGGAGAACAGGGAGCCTTGTTATGCTGATGGGCGGGATGTAAATTGCCAACAGACACTCTGGAGATGTTTATGGTGTATCCTGAAACATCTGAAAAACAAAGCTACGGAGACTAGGGCACTTCCACTTTTGGCCCTATAGCTTAGGAAAATTAAAATCAACAAGACACAGCCAACACAAAATTTAGGGCTGCTGTGTTTACAAGAACCTCGAGTCCAGTACAAATTAAATATCCCAGAAAAAAAAAATGGATAAAGGAGTTGTGCTACTTACGTACAATGGAATATCACTCAGCAATGAAATCAATGTCATCAGGCCTGTAGCAGCAAATTGAGTGGATTTAAGTATGATGATTCTAAGAGAAATATGTCACACAGAGAAAGATAATTATCATAAGATATCACTAATAGAGGGAGTGTAAACTTGGCTACACATAAACTGAATTACAAAACCGAACAGTCTCACATTTAGATAAAAACTTATGCTTGCTTAAGGGGAAAGTTGAGTTGGGGTGCTGTATAAAACCAGAGCTTGAAATTAGCACACATACCATTCCATAAGCCAAATATGTAATAGACAAGACCTACTCTTTGCTCAATGAAATAGACTCATCCATGGTGTATCACCTCTCACCTGTTAGAATGGGCATCATCAGAAAATCTACAAACAACAAATGCTGGAAAGGGTGTGGAGATAAGGAACCCTCTTCCACTATTGTTGGGAATGTAAATTGATACAGTCACTGTGGAGAACATTATGGAGTTTCTTATAAAACTAAGAATAGAATTACCATATGATCCAGCAATCCCACTACTGGGCATATACCCAGGCAAAACCATAAATCAAAAAGAGACATTCACCTCAATGTTCATTGCATCACTATTTACAATATCCAGGTAATGGAAGCAACCTAAATGCCCACAGACAGACGAATGCATAAAGATGTGGTACAAATATAAAATGGAATATTACTAAGCCATAAAAGGGAATGAAATTGGGTCATTTGTAGAGACGTTGATGGATCTAGAGACTGTCATACAGAGTGAAGTAAGTCAGAAATAGAAAAACAAATCTTGTATATTAATGCATATATGTGGAACCTAGAAAAATTATACAGATGAACCGTTTTTTAAGGCAGAAATAGAGCAACAGATGTAGACAACAAACGTATGGACACCAAGGGGGGAAAGCTGTTGGGGGGTGGTGGTGGGAGGATTGAGAGTTTGGGATTGGCATGTATACATTTATATGTATAAAATAGATAACCAAAAAGAACCTGCTGTATAAAAAAATAAAATAAAATTCAAAATTACAAAAAGTAAAACAGAAAAAATATTCTTCCCTTCACATACATGTATTTATATGAATAAATTATTTCCATGCTTATATCTGTAAATACAAAAAAGAGGAATAAAATCTACCTTGAACCAAAAATGAAAAAAAGAAAAAAAAAACAGAACCCACCAGTTACACAGAGGAAAACCGTATCAGGGCACTTGCTCCAGTTGTAAACAATTCTGTAGTTGGCCAGTGGTGGGGAATCATCTCCCATTCAGCCAGCAGGCCCCACGCAACAAGCGTCCTCATTGCAAAGCTGGGGGACCGTGCCAAGGCATCTGTGAGTAAATGTGGGCCGAGCCCCAGGCCAGCTGCTGCTGAAATGTTCCCACCCTTCCCAGGTAAAACACCTGAATATGTACAAGGACTTGAAAGCCTAGAGGAAGGGCCATGGAGCCACATGAGCGACAGCATGCCAGCCGATTTGGTGCCTGCAGGCCAGCCAGGATGGTCCTGGCCCTGGGTACTCGTCTGGAAGCTTTCCATTTCCCTGCCTGAGATACCCCTGCTGTCCGGGCCCCCACTGCTTTCTTCCTCACTCACCTCTGCCCAGGGAGAAATTCCGGAGGCAGGTATGGGTGGCACATCCTCTTCTTTAGCAGGTGGCATCTTGGTAACTGCTGCAGAAAGTCCAGCAGAGCCCCACTCACACTGGGCCACCCACAAAGCCGTGGCCTCTCACTCCCTCCCACCAGTCCAGCCCCGAGGCTGCTGACAGGGCAGAGAAAATGGCGTCAGGCACAGCTGCAGGGGCTCTTGCTGCCTGGAGCGGTGTTTATATTGATCTCAAACAGGCACACCTGGGGAGGGCTGGCCGGCACGGTCAGGCTTCCCAGGCCAGCCAATAATCACCCCTCAGGCGCTCACAGTTGCAGAAACTGGAACTTGCTGAATCGGCCAGGTCCAAGGAACAGGTGTGGGCTCCTGAGAGTCAGGATAGACAAGGGGTTGCAGCTCTGGCTTGTTTTCTAATTATATTATCTGGCCCATGAGTGGGAGACAACTTCAAGGAAACCCTCTCCTAATGAGAGGAACCCAGGAGTCAGGGAGAGGAGGGGTGGGTGGTGGGTGGAGACAGAGGCCTGGTGCCCCGGGTGCAGTGGAAGTCTCTGGAAGACCAGGTGGAGGGAGGCCACACAGAGTGATGCCCAGGGTCACAGACCTGTTGGAGCTGCTGTTTCTTAGTTCAAGTCCTGCTCTGAGGTGCTCTGTGTCAGATCTGAGTGACAGGTGAGCTGGAAGTGCTCTGCAATGAGGGCGATGTGCACGGTACCTGTGTGCCCAGCCCTGCCAGGGTAACTGCAAGGGTAGCTCTGTATCCTGGGAGGGGCCTGACCATGAGAGCCCCATGGGCTGCAGGGGAACCTGCCCAGGGAACCCCATATCCTGGGAGGGGCCTGAACAGGAGAGCACCGTGGGCTGCGGTGGGGGTGGGGTACCTGCCCAGGTGAGCTCCATATCCTGGGATTGGCCGGACCTCGAGAGCCCCATGGGCTGCTGGAGTCCTGGTAATGGATGTCAGGACAGTCAGTGAAGCCACCGAGGATATACCTCCAGTAGTTCCTAAATCCTACACCCTGCTGGTCATTCTACCAACCACCAGGACATGGTATTCTGTATTAGTCTTCAATGATGCCTTCTTTTGTATTCTATTAGTCCCAGAGTCACAAGAAATTTTGGCTTGTGAGTGGCAGGACTCAACATACAACTAAAACAATACTTCTGGGCCGTGTTGCCCCAAGGGTTCAAAAATTCCCACACCATCTTTGGGGAAAGCTCAGTAAAAGACCTAAAAGTTCTACCTCTGGAAAAGGAAACACTCCTTCAATATGCAGACGACATTCTGATCGCCAGCCCTACTAAGGAGACCTCTGAACTACCAAGCCAATAAAGGATGGAAGTTGTCAAATAAAAAGCTCAAATATCACAGACTACGGTGACCTGCCTGGGCTTCATTCTCACAGAAGGTCGGAGAAACCCATCTCAGGAAAGGGAAGAAACAATTTACAGCCTTACCCATTTCTAAAACTAGAAGACAGCTTAGGGGTTCCTGGGGAGGCCAGGGTTGGTGCTTCTGGATCCCTAACTACAGTCTACTAGCTGGGCCTCTATATGAAACAGTGAAAGGAAAAGATGATGATCCTTTTGAATAGAATCCAGAAGTGGCCTTTCAAGAATGGAAAGAGCAGTCAATTCAGACCCTTGCCCTGGAACTCCCTAATTTAGCTAAACCCTTTGACCTTTACATTCCTGGTGAATGGTGAATCGCTATTGGAGTATTAGTGCAAAAACTGGGACCACTTGAAATGGAACAATGCAAGAATGCCATCCCGGTAGGATAAACTACGGTCACCAATGGGCTTGGCCCACCGCCACATCTGGCCAAGATACTGACAGTATCTGAAAACCTGGAAATCAGCAGCACAAAAGGCCACCTCCCTCCTAAGGGAAAAGGACCCCACGTGGTGATCCTAGGCCCCAACCATGCCCTGAAGTTGCAGGGTTTGCTCCGTGGGCACACTGACCTCGAGTGAGGAGGCCCTCCAACTCCAACCTCCAGAGAGATAACCGGGGTAAAGGGGCACCATGACGACTCATGTGACCATCACTTGACCTGGAGTTTCTCTCATAAAACAACAAGAGTGTGTCCCAAAAGAGTAGACTACTGCTTGCAGGACTTACTGCACCCAGAGCGGACCTAATAATCTTGGCGGGGGAAACGTATATCACGCTGTCACCATAGAAGAGCCTACAGACACTGTGATGATGGTGGCCAATAAGACCAGCTGGACTCCTGTTTACTTCAAAAGGCTGTTGACTCAGTGGCCATCATGGTCCTTCATCACCACTGACCCTGGACTGTCTGGGAGTTGAGCAGGCAGGGTCCTGACACCTGGTGCTCTTTTTACGTTAATTCAGGGGTCTAATTGAAGAAAGTGCAGACTACTGGTCAGAGCATCTAGGCTGGCAGAAACGGTCAGCCTAAGGTGGCCGAACAAATGCAGGGTGGGGTGAAACTGGACCTCACAGCGTCACTGCACATCTCCTTCCTGGACCCTTAAAGGTCATTAGAATCTATAACGCTTCCAATACTGGTGCTCAGGCGGACGAACGGGGAGGCAGGAGGCCTGGGGACAATCAACGTCACCTGGAGGCTGCTGGGGAGAAGTTCTGACCCTCACCCACGGGTATGAGGGCTCCTAACTCAGCACTCAGCAGTTACAGAAGAAGGGTCTGCACCCTCAGCACTCTAAGAATGAGGAAGGGGAAAAAAGGCAGAAGAGGGCTTTTTCCCAGGCAAAGCCCCTTAAAAATCCCTGGGAGATAAAAATAGAATCTGGGCAATAAAATAAAGTCTAACCTTTTTTATCCTTTGTGCTTTGTCTAATTTCACATGCTCCTAGGGTCCCGCATACAGAGGTTCAACAGCCGGCACTTCAGACCAGACTTCCTAGTGCGGAATGGCTGGGTCGACACCTCAGCTCCTGGGACACAGTGCACACTCTGCGATATAGAGCCTGAGCTGCAGCCAACCAGGCCCTCGAGAGCTCCGCCCCCTCCCTCCCACTGACTCTGACAGGATCTCTACACAGCAGCCCAGCCCACAGCCCACGGGGTAGCACATGCTCTCACCTCTCCATTCTCTGATCAAAATATAAAGTTTCCTTTGCTTCTGAACCAAACTCAGTCTCAATCTGTTGGCTCCAATGACACTGGGCAGGGGGACACTTGTTGGGGTCCACTCTGGAGGATCAGTAACAGAAATTGAGAACATTGTAACTTCAATGAACAGATGTTTGAGCCAAACTGTAATTAACATAGAACAGTGTATAAGGCTCGGGTAAAATAAGATGTTTCTAACACTCCCATTTGATATTTCCATCACTTTATTAGAAGCAAGTTCAGTGAAAAGGTTTGTCTTATTTGTCAGGTCAATATTAGAGAAACGAAGTGATTTCTTTCCAAGGATGTACATCTAATAATCTTGGTTAAAGCTTCAATCTTGTTTTAAATGCTTTTCCATTGAAAATGATACCTCTCTCTTTCAGCTCCCCCAATTCTGAGAAGTATAAAATCTTATAATTTATTATTACCAAAGGGGAAAGGTGGGAGGAGGGATAAATTAACAGTTTGGGATTAACACATACACACTGCTATGTATAAAATCGATCATCAACAAGGAACTACTGTATAGCCCCGGGAACTACACTCAATATTTTACAATAACCTATAAGGGGAAATCATCTGAAAAAGAATAGATATTTTTATTGATATCATCTATTCATGACAGTTAAAATGGAACGTAAGGGAAGCCGGTGGTGAGTGCTTCTGACCCTGAAGACTTCAATCATCTAAAGTTTGGACTCTGCCTACTTCCCAAGGCCCTTAATGAACATATGTGTAGCCGTAGCTTAAAAAATTCCCCAGTTTGGGTTGTGGAGAGACACTGATTTTGTAAAAGCCCTGGTGTTCTCCTCACATGAATGGGACACTTCCTACAGCTAAAACATGCCTGTCACACCCAGAGGATGGTATACCGTCTGATCGGGAAGAGTTTGGAAAAGGCATCTCATCTCCTCATCTCCTGGTGCTCGGGTTCACCCCTCCAGCGTCTTTACGAACAGTCTCCCCACTTGGAGATGTCAGCACTGTCAACATCCTGTTGCAGACAGTTTGGAATTTGTCCAGAGGATGAAGCAGAAGGAGGAGGAACAATGAGAGACAAGTCCTAGGTGTTCGGACAGGCACATGTCACTCTTATTTCCAATCAGGAAGACGAATTGACCAAAGGCTAGGGTTGCCCATGGAAACAGAATAGGGCTTGAGGAAATTCCGCTGCTTTGTGGCCAGTTCCCATAAAGACAAGTTGAAAAATGGAACTCAGGGACACTAAAATTCACGAAACTGCAGAGTTGAAAATATCTATCACTGAAAAATGTCTTGAGGAAAGTCAGAGGAAAGGACTTGTAAGCAACGGAGAATGGCAGGAAAGGGATTGGAAGAGGTAGAAAGGACTCGCCATTAAGCACAAGAAAAGGGGCTGAACATTGCCAACATTGCAATTGGCCAAAAAGGGTGTATGCGTCTTTTCTGTATGTATTCAAGAAAAGGGCATACACTTTTTTAGCCAACCAAACAGGTGGGCACTGGAAATCAATACTACAAAACATATCACTTCGCATCAGTCAGAAGAGCCTTCCTCATAAAGTGTAAACACCAGAAATGCAGGACAGGGCAAGGAGAAAAGGGAGCCCTCTGAGGCTTATACTGGAAATGTATATTGCCAACGGTCACTCTGGAGAAGTGTATTGTGTTTACTAAAGCACCTAAAAAATGAGCTACAGAGCACAGGGCACTTGCACTCATGGACGTATATCTTGGGAAAAACAAAAATCGAGAGGACACAGGCACCCCAATATTTACCGCCTCTATGTTTAAAAGATCCTCGACTAGGATATAATTTATAAGTCTCTGGAGGGAAAAAATGGATAGAGATGTGGCACTTATGTAGAGTGGAATATTACTCAGCCTGGAAATCAATGAAATATGGCCAGTTTTGACAACCACAGAGGAGTTACGTATGATCATTCGAAGTCACATAATTCAAAAAGAAAAAGACACACGATATTACTAATATATGGAATGTAAACGTGGCTACAAATGAACTGAATTACAAAACAGAATGGGGTCTCAAATTTAGAAAACCAACATATGCTTGCTTAAGGATAAAGGAGAGCTGGGGTGCTGCATAAAACCAGAGATAGAAATTAGCACAGATACCTTTCCATAAGCCAAATATGTAATAGTCAAGACCTACCAGTTGCTCAACGAAATGGACTAAACACCCCATATTCAACGCCTAGGAATACACCTGACTAGTAAGAATCTTCAAAGCCATGGATTTATATGTCTCTGAAAGAGAATCAAGCGTGTGTATAGATTTATGAACGCAGCAGAGAAAATCCGATAAATCCAATTATCAAAATGAATTACAAAAACAAAACACAATAACAGTGAAATAGAGAGCTATTCTTAAATAATTCATTCAGAGCTTGTGATGCAACCTGGATTAACCACATCTGAACCAAGAGCTGAGTGAGACATAAGGTTGGACACTTCGGGCGGATAGCACTGGTGAGGTACGATGAAGAAATGCAGATCCTTTGAAGTCATACTGCATGGTACCCATTCCATGGGTCCCAAATCTCCAGGTTTAAGAGATTCTTCCTTCAGCTAAAACGTGCATGGGAAACGCAAAGTAAGGTCCACCGTGTGACTGGGAAGCGTTTTCAAATGCATCTCAGTTTTTGTCCCCTTTTACACGGGTTCACCATTCCAGACACTTTACTAACACTCTCTCCACTTGGAGAGTCATTGCCTTTAACCTCCTGTTTGGCACAGTTTGGAAATTCTGCGCAAGGTGAACAGGAATAGGGAGAACCAATCAGAGACTAGCTGTAGGTGTCTGCACGAGCAAATTTAATGCTCATTTCCCACCAGGAAGAGGAATTAACCAAAGGCTCAGCATACCGTGCCAGAACCAGATTAGGGCCTGAAGCAATCATGTGGGTTTGGGGCAGGCTCACAAGAAAGCGAGTTGAAGAAAGGAGCTCAGGGGCACTGTAATTCACAAAACTGCAGAGTTATAAATGACAGCTATCGTCCAAAAATGTATTGAAGTAAGTCTTCGAAGAGGACTTGAAAGCGGGGCAGAATTTCAGGAAAACGATTTCAGGGGGTAGACTGGAATTGCACTTCAAGCATAGGAAAAGAGGCAGAATGTCCACAATGATGCACTTGGCCAAAAAGGGCGTATGCGTTTTTTCCTGAATATATTCAGGAAAAAACGCATACGCCCTTTTTGGCCAACCAAGCAAGCGTGTAAAGGAAATCTGCACTACAATGAAGTCTCATTGCCCCCCGTTCCAAAAGGCCATCTGAAACAGGTGTAAAATCCAGAAAGGCAGGACAGGTCATGGAGAACAGGGAATCTTGTTATGCTGATGGGAGGGATGTAAATTGCCAACAGCCACTCTGGAGAAGTGTATGGTGTTTACTGAAACTCGTAGGAAACAAAGCAACACAGCCTATGGCACTTCCACTTACGGTCCTATAGCTTAGGGAAATTAAAATCAAAAACACACAGCCACCCCAAAGTTTGGGACGGCTCTGTTTACAAGAACCTCGTCTACGGTACAAGTTAAATATCCGAGAAAGCAAAAAATGGATAAAGAAGTTGTGGTACGTACGTACAATGGAATATCACTCAGCAATGAGATCTACGTCATCAGGCCCGTAGCGGCATAATGAGTGGATTCAGGTACGATGATTCTACGAGAAATAAGTCAGACAGAAAAAGGAACATCATAAGATATCACTAATACAAGGAACGTAAACTTGGCTACACATGAACTGAATTACAAAACAGAACAGGGTCTCAAATTTAAAAAACCAACTTATGCTTGCTTATGGGGAAAGGTGAGTTGGGGTGCTGCATCAAACCAGAGATTGAAATTAGCACAGATACCGTTCCATAAGCCAAATATATAATAGACAAGACCTACAGTTGCTCAACGAAATGGACTCAACACCGCATATTCAATGCCTGGGAATATACCTGACAAGTAAGAATGTTAAGACCCATGGATTTATATGTCTCCATAAGGAAGTCAAGCGTGTGTACAGTGGCCTAAACGCAGCAGTGAAAATCCGATTAATCCCATTATCAAAATTAATTTCACAAACAAAACACAATGACAGTGAAATAGAGCAATTCTTAAATAATTCATTCAGGGCTTGTGATGCAACCTGGATTTACCATATCTACACCCAGAGCTGGTTGAGACATAAGGCTGGACACTTTGGGCTGATAGCAATGGTGAGGTTTGGTGAGCAAACGCAGACCCTTTGAAGTCATACTGCATGGTACCCATTCCATGGGTCCCAACTCTCCAGGTTTAAGGGATTCTTCCTTCAGCTAAAACATGAATGGGAAACCCAGAGTATGTTCTACCGTGAGATTGGGAAACGTTTTCAAATGCATCTCAGGTTTCGTCCCCTGGTACTCGGGTGCACCGTTCCAGACACTTTACTAAAACACTCCCAACTTGGAAAGACAGTGCCTTTAACCTCCTGTTTGGCACAGTTTTCAATTTCTGCGCAAGATGAACAGGAATAGGGAGAAGCAATGAGAGACTAGCTGTAGGGGTCTGCACGGGCAAATGGAACGCTCATTTCCCACCAGGAAGAGGAATTAACCAAAGGCTCAGCGTGCCCTGCCGGAACCAGATTAGGGCTTGAAGCAATCCTGCGGTTTTGCGGCCAGCTCACAAGAAAGCGAGTTGAAGAAAGGAGCTCAGGGGCACTGTAATTCACAAACCTGCAGAGTTATGAATGACAGCTATCGTCCAAAAACGTATTGAAGTAAGTCTTCGAAGAGGACTTGAAAGCGGGGCAGAATTTCAGGAAAACGGTTTCAGGGGGTAGACTGGAATTGCACTTAAAGCATAGGAAAAGAGGCAGAATGTCCACAATGATGCACTTGGCCAAAAAGGGCGTATGCGTTTTTTACTGAATATATTCAGAAAAAAACGCATACACCATTTTTGGCCAACCAAGCAAGCGTGTAAATGAAATCTGCACTACAATGAAGTCTCACTGCCCCCTGGTCAAAAGGGACATCTGAAAAAAGTGTAAAATCCAGAAAGGCAGGACAGGTCTTGGAGAACAGGGAGCCTTGTTATGCTGATGGGCGGGATGTAAATTGCCAACAGCCACTCTGGAGAAGTGTATGGTGTTTCCTGAAACACCTAGGAAACAAAGCAACACAGCCTATGGCACTTAAACTTAGGGTCCTATAGCTTAGGGAAATTAAAATCAAAAACACACAGCCACCCCAAAGTTTGGGACGGCTCTGTTTACAAGAACCTCGTCTACGGTACAAGTTAAATATCAGAGAAAGCAAAAAATGGATAAAGAAGTTGTGGTACGCACGTACAATGGAATATCACTCAGCAATGAAATCTACGTCATGAGTCCCGTAGCGGCATAATGAGTGGATTCAGGTACGACGATTCTACGAGAAATAAGTCACACAGAAAAAGAAACATCATAAGATATCACTAATACACGGAACGTAAACTTAGCTACACATGAACTGAATTACAAAACAGAAGAGGGACTCGTATTTAGAAAACCAACTTATGCTTGCTTATGGGGAAATGTGAGTTGGGGTGCTGCATCAAACCAGAGATTGAAATTAGCACAGATACCGTTCCATAAACCAAATATATAATAGACAAGACCTACTCCTTGCTCAACGAAATGGACTCAACACCCCATATTCAACGCCTGGGAATTTACCTGACAAGTAAGAATCTTAAGACCCATGGATTTATATGTCTCCATAAGAAAGTCAAGCGTGTGTACAGGGGCCTATCCGCAGCAGTGAAAATCCGATAAATCCCATTATCAAAATAAATTTCACAAACACAACACAATGACAGTGAAATAGAGAGCAATTCTTAAATAAATCATTCAGGGCTTGTGATGCAACCTGGATTTACCACATCTACACCCAGAGCTGGGTGAGACATAATGCTGGACACTTCGTGCTGATAGCATTGGTGAGGTTGGTTGAGCAAACGCAGATCCTTTGAAGTCATACTGCATGGTACCCATTCCATGGGTCCCAACTCTCCAGGTTTAAGGGATTCTTCCTTCAGCTAAAACATGCGTGGGAAACACAGAGTATGGTCCACCATGTGATTGGGAAACGTTTTCAAATGCATCTCAGGTTTCGTCCCCTGGTACTCGGGTTCACCGTTCCAGACGCTTTACTAACACTCTCCCCACTTGGAGAGTCAGTGCCTTTAACCTCCTGTTTGGCACAGTTTGCAATTTCTGCGCAAGATTAACAGGAATAGGGAAAAGCAATGAGAGACTAGTTGTAGGTGTCTGCACGGGCAAATGGAACACTCATTTCCCACCAGGAAGAGGAATTAACCAAAGGCTCAGCGTGCCCTGCCAGAAAAAGATTAGGGCCTGAAGCAATCCTGCGGTTTTGCGGCCAGCTCACAAGAAAGCAAGTTGAAGAAAGGAGCTCAGGGGCACTGTAATTCACAAACCTGCAGAGTTATGAATGACAGCTATGGTCCAAAAATTTATTGAAGTAAGTTTTCGAAGAGGACTGAAAGTGGGGCAGAATTTCAGGAAAACGATTTCAGGGGGTAGACTGGAATTACACTTAAAGCATAGGAAAAGAGGCAGAATGTCCACAATGATGCACTTGGCCAAAAAGGGCGTATGCGTTTTTTCCTGAATATATTCAGGAAAAAACGCATACGCCCTTTTTGGCCAACCAAGCAAGCGTGTAAAGAAATCTGCACTACAATGAAGTCTCACTGCCCCCTGGTCAAAAGGGCCAGCTGAAACAAGTGTAAAATCCAGAAAGGCAGGACAGGTCATGGAGAACAGGGAGCCTTGTTATGCTGATGGGCGGGATGTAAATTGCCAACAGCCACTCTGGAGAAGTGTATGGTGTTTCCTGAAACACATAGGAAACAAAGCAACACAGCCTATGGCACTTCCACGTATGGTCCTATAGCTTAGGGAAATTAAAATCAAAAACACACAGCCACCCTAAAGTTTGGGACGGCTCTGTTTACAAGAACCTCGTCTACGGTACAAGTTAAATATCCGACAAAGCAGAAAATGGATAAAGAAGTTGTGGTACGCACGTACAATTGAATATCACTCAGCAATAAGATCTACGTCATCAGGCCGGTAGCGGCATAATGAGTGGATTCACGTACGACGAGTCTACGAGAAATAAGTCACACAGAAATAGAAACATCATATGATATCACTAATACACGGAACGTAAACTTGGCTACACATGAACTGAATTACAAAACAGAACAGGGTCTCAAATTTAGAAAACAAACTTATGCTTGCTTATGGGGAAAGGTGAGTTGGGGTGCTGCATCAAACCAGAGATTGAAATTAGCACAGATACAGTTCCATAAGCCAAATATATAATAGACAAGACCTACTCCTTGCTCAACGAAATGGACTCAACACCACATATTCAACGCCTGGGAATATACCTGACAAGTAAGAATCTTAAGACCCATGGATTTATATGTCTCCATAAGGAAATCAAGCGTGTGTACAGCGGCCTAAACGCAGCAGTGAAAATCCGATAAATCCCATTGACAAAATAAATTTCACAAACAAAACACAATGACAGTGAAATAGAGAGCAATTCTTAAATAATTCATTCAGGGCTTGTGATGCAACTTGGATTTACCACATCTACACCCAGAGCTGGTTGAGACATAAGGCTGGACACTTTGGGCTGATAGCATTGGTGAGGTTTGGTGAGCAAACGCAGACCCTTTGAAGTCATACTGAACGGTACCCATTCCAAGGGTCGCAACTCTCCAGGTTTAAGGGATTCTTCCTTTAGCTAATACATGCATGGGAAACCCAGAGTATGGTCCACCGTGTGATTGGGAAACGTTTTCAAATGGATCTCAGGTTACGTCCTATGGTACTCGGGTGCACCGTTCCAGACACTTTACTAACACTCTCCCCACTTGGAAAGTCAGTGCCTTTAACCTCCTGTTTGGCACAGTTTGCAATTTCTGCGCAAGATTAACAGGAATAGGGAGAACCAATGAGAGACTAGCTGTAGGTGTCTGCACGGGCAAATGAACGCTCATTTCCCACCAGGGAGAGGAATTAACCAAAGGCTCAACGTGCCCTGCCGGAACCAGATGAGCGCCTGAAGCAATCCTGCGGTTTTGCAGCCAGTTCACAAGAAAGCGAGTTGAAGAAAGGAGCTCAGGGGCACTGTAATTCACAAACCTGCAGAGTTATGAATGACAGCTATCGTCCAAAAATGTATTGAAGTAAGTCTTCGAAGAGGACTTGAAAGCGGGGCAGAATTTCAGGAATACGATTTCAGGGGGTAGACTGGAATTGCACTTAAAGCATAGGAAAAGAGGCAGAATGTCGACAATGATGCACTTGGTCAGAAAGGGCGTACGGGTTTTTTCCTGGATATATTCATGAAAAAACGCATACGCAATTTTTGTCCACACAAGCAAACGTGTAAAGGAAATCTGCACTACAATGAAGTCTCACTGTCCCCCAGTCAAAAGGGCCATCTGAAAAAAGTGTAAAATCCAGAAAGGCAGGACAGGTCATGGAGAACAGGGAGCCTTGTTATGCTGATGGGCGGGATGTAAATTGCCAACAGCCACTCTGGAGAAGTGTATGGTGTTTCCTGAAACACGTAGGAAACAAAGCAACACAGCTTATTGCACTTCCACTTAGGGTCCTATAGCTTAGGGAAATTAAAATCAAAAACACACAGCCACCCCAAAGTTTGGGACGGCTCTGTTTACAAGAACCTCGTCTACGGTACAAGTTAAATATCCGAGAAAGCAAAAATGGATAAAGATGTTGTGGTACGTACGTACAATGGAATATCACTCAGCAATGAGATCTACGTCATCAGGCCCATAGTGGCATAATGAGTGGATTCAGGTACGACGATTCTACGAGAAATAAGTCACACAGAAAAAGAAACATCATAAGATATCACTAATACACGGAACTTAAACTTGGCTACACATGAACTGAATTACAAAACAGAACAGGGTCTCAAATTTAGAAAACCAACTTATGCTTGCTTATGGGGAAAGGTGAGTTGGCGTGCTGCATCAAACCAGAGATTGAAATTAGCACAGATACCGTTCCATAAGCCAAATATATAATAGACAAGACCTACTCCTTGCTCAACGAAATGGACTCAACACCCCATATTCAACGCCTGGGAATATACCTGACAAGTGAAAATCTTAAGACCCATGGATTTATATGTCTCCATAAGGAAATCAAGCGTGTGTACAGCGGCCTAAACACAGCAGTGAAAATCTGATAAATCCCATTATCAAAATAAATTTCAAAAACAAAACACAATGACAGTGAAATAGAGAGCAATTCTTAAATAATTCATTCAGGGCTTGTGATGCAACCTGGATTTACCACATCTACACCCAGAGCTGGGTGAGACATAAGGCTGGACACTTCGGGCTGATAGCATTGGTGAGGTTCGGTGAGCAAACGCAGACGCTTTGAAGTCATACTGCATGGTACCCATTCCATTGGTCCCAACTCTCCAGATTTAAGGGATTCTTCCTTCAGCTAAAACATGCATGGGAAACCCAGAGTATGGTCCACCGTGTGATTGGGAAACGTTTTCAAATGCATCTCAGGTTTCGTCCCCTGATACTCGGGTTCACCGTTCCAGACGCTTTACTAACACTCTCCCCACATGGAGAGTCAGTGCCTTTAACTTCCTGTTTGGCACAGTTTGCAATTTCTGCGCAAGATGAACAGGAATAGGGAGAACCAATGAGAGACTAGCTGTAGGTGCCTGCACGGGCAAATGGAACGCTCGTTTCCCACAAGGAAGGGGAATTAGCCAAAGGCTCAGTGTGCCCTGCCAGAACCAGATAAGGGCCTGAAGCAATCCTGCGGGTTTTGGCCAGCTCCCAAGAAAGCGAGTTGAAGAAAGGAACTCAGGGGCACTGTAATTCACAAACCTGCAGAGTTAAGAATGACAGCTATCTTCCAAAAATGTATTGAAGTAAGTCTTCGTAGAGGACTTGAAAGCGGGGCAGAATTTCAGGAAAACGATTTCAGGGGGTAGACTGGAATTGCACTTAAAGCATAGGAAAAGAGGCAGAATGTCCACAATGATGCACTTGGCCAAAAAGGGCGTATGCGTTTTTTCCTGAATATATTCAGGAAAAAACGCATACGCCCTTTTTGGCCAACCAAGCAAGCGTGTCAAGGAAATCTGCACTACAATGAAGTCTCACTGCCCCCCGGTCAAAAGGGCCATCTGAAAAAAGTGTAAAATCCAGAAAGGCAGGACAGGTCATGGAGAACAGGGAGCCTTGTTATGCTGATGGGCGGGATGTAAATTGCCAACAGCCACTCTGGAGAAGTGTATGGTGTTTCCTGAAACACGTAGGAAACAAAGCAACACAGCTTATGGCACTTCCACTTAGGGTCCTATACCTTAGGGAAATTAAAATCAAAAACACACAGCCACCCCAAAGTTTGGGACGGCTCTGTTTACAAGAACCTCGTCTACGGTACAAGTTAAATATCCGAGAAAGCAAAAAATGGATAAACAAGTTGTGGTACGTATGTACAATGGAATATCACTCAGCAATGAAATCTACGTCATCAGGCCCGTAGAGGCATAATGAGTGGATTCAGGTACGACGATTCTACGAGAAATAATCACACAGAAAAAGAAACATCATAAGATATCACTAATACACGGAATGTAAACTTGGCTACACATGAACTGAATTACAAAACAGAACAGGGTCTCAAATTTAGAAAACCAACTTATGCTTGCTTATGGAGAAAGGTGAGTTGGGGTGCTGCATAAAACCAGAGATTGAAATTAGCACAGATATCGTTCCATAAGCCAAATATATAATAGACAATTCCTACTCCTTGCTCAACCAAATGGACTCAACACCCCATATTCAACGCCTGGGAATATACCTGACAAGTAAGAATCTCAAGACCCATGGATTTATATGTCTCCATAAGGAAAGCAGTCGTGTGTACAGCGGCCTAAACGCAGCAGTGAAAATCCGATAAATCCCATTATAAAAATGAATTTCAAAAACAAAACACAATGACAGTGAAATAGAGAGCAATTCTTAATTATTCCTTCAGGGCATGTGATGCAACCTCGATTTACCACCTCTACACCCAAAGCTGGTTGACACATAAGGCTGGACACTTCGGGCTGATAGCAATGGTGAGGATCGTTGAGAAAACGCAGACCCTTTGAAGTCATAGTGCATGGTAGCCATTCCATGGGTCCAAATTCTCCAGGTTTAAGGGATTCTTCCTTCAGCTAAAACATGCATGGGAAACCCAGAGTATGGTCCACCGTGTGATTGGGAAACGTTTTCAAATGCATCTCAGGTTTCGTCCCCTGGAACTCGGGTTCACCGCTCTAGACGCTTTACTAACACTCTCCCCACTTGGAGAGTCAGTGCCTTTAACCTCCTGTTTGGCACAGTTTGCAATTTCTGCGCAAGATGAACAGGAATAGGGAGAACCAATGAGAGACTAGCTGTAGGTGTCTGCACGGGCAAATGGAACGCTCATTTCCCACCAGGAAGAGGAATTAACCAAAGGCTCAGGCTGCCCTGCCGGAACCAGTTTAGGGCCTGAAGCAATCCTGCGGTTTGCGGGCAGCTCAAAAGAAAACGAGTTGAAGAAAGGAACTCAGGGGCACTGTAATTCACAAACCTGCAGAGTAAAGAATGACAGCTATCGTCCAAAAATGTATTGAAGTAAGTCTTCGAAGAGGACTTGAAAGCGGGGCAGAATTACAGGAAAACGATATCAGGGGGTAGACTGGAATTGCACTTAAAGCATAGGAAAAGAGGCAGAATGTCCACAATGATGCACTTGGCCAAAAAGGGCGTATGCGCTTTTTCCTGAATATATTCAGGAAAAACGCATACGCCCTTTTTCGCCAACCAAGCAAGCGTGTCAAGGAAATCTGCACTGCAATGAAGTCTCACTGCCCCGCGGTCAAAAGGGCCATCTGAAAAAAGTGTAAAATCCAGAAAGGCAGGACAGGTCATGGAGAAGAGGGAGCCTTGTTATGCTGATGGGCGGGATGTAAATTGCCAACAGCCACTCTGGAGAAGTGTATGGTGTTTCCTAAAACACGTAGGAAACAAAGCAACAAAGCCTATGGCACTTCCACTTAGGGTCCTATAGCTTAGGGAAATTAAAATCCAAAACACACAGCCACCCCAAAGTTTGGGACGACTCTGTTTACAAGAACCTCGTCTACGGTACAAGTTAAATATCCGAGAAAGCAAAAAATGGATAAAGAAGTTGTGGTACGTACGTACAATGGAATAACACTCAGCAATGAAATCTACGTCATCAGGCCCGTAGCGGCATAATGAGTGGATTCAGGTACGACGATTTTACGAGAAATAATTTCACACAGAAAAAGAAACATCATAAGATATCACTAATACACGGAAGGTAAATTTGGCTACACATGAACTGAATTACAAAACAGAACAGGGTCTCAAATTTAGAAAACCAACTTATGCTTGCTTAGGGGAAAGTTGAGTTGGGGGGCTGCATCAAACCAGAGATTGAAATTAGCACAGATACCGTTCCATAAGCCAAATATATAATAGACAAGACCTACACCTTGCTCAACGAAATGGACTCAACACCCCATATTCAACGCCTGGGAATATACCTGACACGTAAAAATCTTAAGACACATGTATTTATATGTCTCCATTAGGAAGTCAAGCGTGTGTACAGTGACCTAAACGCAGCAGTGAATATCCGATAAATCCCATTAACAAAATAAATTTCAAAAACAAAACACAATGACAATGAAATAGAGAGCAATTCTTAAATAGTTCATTCAGGGCTTGTGATGCAACCTGGATTTACCACATGTACACCCATAGCTGGGTGAGACATAAGGCTGGACACTTCGGGCTGATAGCATTGGTGAGGTTCGGTGAGCAAACGCAGACCCTTTGAAGTCATACTGCATGGTACCCATTCCATGGATCCCAACCCTCCATGTTTAAGGGATTCTTCCTTCAGCTAAAACATGCATGGGAAACCCAGAGTATGGTCCACCGTGTGATTGGGAAACGTTTTCAAATGCATCTCAGGTTTCGACCCCTGGTACTCGGGTGCACCGTTCCAGACGCTTTACTAACACTCTCCCCACTTGGAGAGTCAGTGCCTTTAACCTCCTGTTTGGCACTGTTTGCAATTTCTGCGCAAGATGAACAGGAATAGGGAGAACCAATGAGAGACTAGCTGTAGGTGTCTGCACGGGCAAATGGAACGCTCATTTCCCACCAGGAAGAGGAATTAACCAAAGGCTCAGCGTGCCCTGCCGGAACCAGAAGAAGGCCTGAAGCAATCCTGCGGTTTTGCGGCCAGCTCACAAGAAAGCGAGTTGAAGAAAGGAGCTCAGGGGCACTGTAATTCACAAACCTACAGAGTTATGAATGACAGCTATCGTCCAAAAATGTATTGAAGTAAGTCTTCGAAGAGGACTTGAAAGCGGGGCAGAATTTCAGGAAAACGATTTCAGGGGGCAGACTGGAATTACATTAAAGCATAGGAAAAGAGGCAGAATGTCAACAGTGATGCACTTGGCCAAAAAGGGCGTATGCGTTTTATCCTGAATATATTCAGGAAAAAACGCATACGCACTTTTTGGCCAACCAAGCAAGCGTGTCAAGGAAATCTGCACTACAATGAAGTCTCACTGCCCCCCGATCAAAAGGGCCATCTGAATAAAGTGTAAAATCCAGAAAGGCAGGACAGGTCATGGAGAAGAGGGAGCCTTGTTATGCTGATGGGTGGGATGTAAATTCCCAACAGCCACTCTGGAGAAGTGTATGGTGTTTCCTGAAACACTTAGGAAACAAAGCAACACAGCCTATGGCACTTCCATTTCTGGTCCTATAGCTTAGGGAAATTAAAATCAGAAACACACAGCCACCCCAAGTTTGGGACGGCTCTGTTTACAAGAACCTCGTCTACGGTACAAGTTAAATATCTGAGAAAGCAAAAAATGGATAGAGAAGTTGTGGTACGTACGTACAATGGAATATCACTCAGCAATGAGATCTACGTCATCAGGCCCGTCGCGGCATAATGAGTGGATTCAGGTACGACGATTCTACGAGAAATAAGTCACACAGAAAAAGAAACATCATAAGATATCACTAATACACGGAACGTAAACTTGGCTACACATGAACTGAATTACAAAACAGAACAGGGTCTCAAATTTAGAAAACCAACTTATGCTTGCTTATGGGGAAAGGTGAGTTGGGGTGCTGCATCAAACCAGAGATTGAAATTAGCACAGATACCGTTCCATAAGCCAAATATATAATAGACAAGACCTACTCCTTGCTCAACGAAATGGACTCAACACCCCATATTCAACGCCAGGAAATATACCTGACAAGTAAGAATCTTAAGAGCCATGGATTTATATGTCTCCATAAGGAAATCAAGCGTGTGTACAGCGGCCTAAACGCAGCAGTGAAAATCCGATAAATCCCATTATCAAAATAAATTTCAAAAACACAACACAATGACAGTGAAATAGAGAGCAATTCTTAAATAATTCATTCAGGGCTTGTGATGCAACCTGGATTTACCACATCTACACCCAGAGCTGGGTGAGACATAAGGCTGGACACTTCGGGCTGATAGCATTGGTGAGGTTCGGTGAGCAAACGCAGACCCTTTGAAGTCATACTGCATGGTAGCCATTCCAAGAGTCCCAAATCTCCAGGTTTAAGGGATTCTTCCTTCAGCTAAAACATGAATGGGAAACTCAGAGTATGGTCCACCGTGTGATTGGGAAACGTTTTCAAATGCATCTCAGGTTTCGTCCCCTGGTACTCAGGTTCACCGTTCCAGACGCTTTACTAACACTCACCACACTTGGAGAGTCAGTACCTTTAACCTCCTGTTTGGCTCAGTTTGCAATTTCTGCGCAAGATGAACAGGAATAGGGAGAACCAATGAGAGACTAGCTGTAGGTGTCTGCACGGGCAAATGGAACGCTCATTTCCCACCAGGAAGAAGAATTAACCAAAGGCTCAGCGTGCCCTGCCGGAACCAGATTAGGGCCTGAAGCAATCCTGCGGTATTGCGGCCAGCTCACAAGAAAGCGAGTTGAAGAAAGGAGCTCAGGGGCACTGTAATTCACAAACCTGCAGAGTTATGAATGACAGCTATCGTCCAAAAATGTATTGAAGTAAGTCTTCTAAGACGACTTGAAAGCGGGCAGAATTTCAGGAAAACGATTTCAGGGGGTGGACTGGAATTGCACTTAAAGCATAGGAAAAGAGGCAGAATGTCCACAATGATGCACTTGGCCAAAAAGGGCGTATGCGTTTTTTCCTGAATATATTCAGGAAAAAACGTATACGCACTTTTTGGCAAACCAAGCAAGCGTGTAAAGGAAATCTGCACTACAATGAAGTCTCACTGCCCCCCGGTCCAAAGCGCCATCTGAAACAAGTGTAAAATCCAGAAAGGCAGAACAGGTCATGGAGAACAGGGAGCCTTGTTATGCTGATGGGCGGGATGTAAATTGCCAACAGCCACTCTGGAGAAGTGTATGGTGTTTCCTGAAACACGTAGGAAACAAAGCAACACAGCGTATGGCACTTCCAATTAGGGTCCTATAGCTTAGGGAAATTAAAATCAAAAACACACAGCCACCCCAAATTTGGGACGGCTCTGTTTACAAGAACCTCGTCTAAGGTACAAGTTAAATATCCGAGAAAGCAAAAAATGGATAAAGAACGTGTGGTGCGTACGTACAATGGAATATCACTCAGCAATGAAATCTACATCATCAGGCCCGTAGCGGCATAATGAGTGGATTCAGGTACGACGATTCTATGAGAAATAAGTCACACAGAAAAAGAAACATCATAAGATATCACTAATACACGGAAGGTAAACTTGGCTACACATGAACTGAATTACAAAACAGAACAGGGTCTCAAATTTAGAAAACCAACTTATGCTTGCTTATGGGGAAAGGTGAGTTGGTGTGCTGCATAAAACCAGAGATTGAAATTAGCACAGATACCGTTCCATACGCCAAATATATAATAGACCAGACCTACTGTTGCTCAACGAAATGGACTCAACACCCCATATTCAACGCCTGGGAATATACCTGACAAGTAAAAATCTTAAGACCCATGGATTTATATGTCTCCATAAGGAAGTCAAGCGTGTGTACAGTGGCCTAAACGCAGCAGTGAAAATCCGATAAATCCGATTAACAAAATAAATTTCAAAAACAAAACACAATGACAGTGAAATAGAGAGCAATTCTTAAATAATTCATTCAGGGATTGTGATGCAACCTGGATTTACCACATCTACACCCAGAGCTGGTTGAGACATAAGGCTGGACACTTCGGGCTGATAGCATTGGTGAGGTTCGTTGAGCAAAGGCAGACCCTTTGAAGTCATACTGCATGGTACCCATTCCATGGGTCCCAAATCTCCAGGTTTAAGGGATTCTTCCTTCAGCTAAAACATGCATGGGAAACCCAGAATATGGTCCACCGTGTGATTGGGAAACGTTTTCAAATGCATCTCAAGTTTCGACCCCTTGTACTCGGGTGCACCGTTCCAGACGCTTTACTAACACTCTCCCCACTTGGAGAGTCAGTGCCTTTAACCTCCTGTTTGGCACTGTTTGCAATTTCTGCGCAAGATGAACAGGAATAGGGAGAAGCAATGGAGACTAGCTGTAGGTGTCTGCACGGGCAAATGGATCGCTCATTTCCCACCAGGAAGAGGAATTAACCAAAGGCTCAGCGTGCCCTGCCGGAACCAGATTAGGGCCTGAAGCAATCCTGCGGTTTTGCGGCCACCTCACAAGATAGCGAGTTGAAGAAAAGAGCCCAGGGTCACTGTAATTCACAAACCTGCAGAGTTATGAATGACAGCTATCGTCCAAAAATGTATTGAAGAAAGTCTTCGAAGAGGATTTGAAAGCGGGGCAGAATTTCAGGAAAACGATTTCAGGGGGTAGACTGGAATTGCACTTAAAGCATAGGAAAAGAGGCAGAATGTCCACAATGATGCACTTGGCCAAAAAGGGCGTATGCGTTTTTTCCTGAATATATTCAGGAAAAAACGCATATGCACTTTTTGTCCAACCAAGCAAGTGTGTAAAGGAAATCTGCACTACATTGAAGTCTCACTGCCCCCCGGTCAAAAGGGCCATCTGAAAAAAGTGTAAAATCCAGAAAGGCAGGACAGGTCATGGAGAACAGGGAGCCTTTTTATGCTGATGGGCGGGATGTAAATTGCCAACAGCCACTCTGGAGAAGTGTATGGTGTTTCCTGAAACACGTAGGAAACAAAGCAACACAGCCTATGGCACTTCCACTTAGGGTCCTATAGCTTTGGGAAATTAAAATCAAAAACACACAGGCACCCCAAAGTTTGGGACGTCTCTCTTTACAAGAACCTCGTCTACGGTACAAGTTAAATATCCGAGAAAGCAAAAAATGGATAAAGAAATTGTGGTACGTACGTACAATGGAATATCCCTCAACAATGAGATCTACGTCATCAGGCCCATAGCGGCATAATGAGTGGATTCAGGTACGACGATTTTACTATAAATAAGTCACACAGAAAAAGAAACATCATAAGATATCACTAATACACGGAACATAAACTTGGCTACACATGAACTGAATTACAAAACAGAACAGGGTCTCAAATTTAGAAAACCAACTTATGCTTGCTTATGGGGAAAGGTGAGTTGGGGTGCTGCATAAAACCAGAGATTGAAATTAGCACAGATACCGTTCCATAAGCCAAATATATAATAGACAAGACCTACTGTTGCTCAACGAAATGGACTCAACACCCCATATTCAACGCCTGGGAATATACCTGACAAGTAAGAATCTTAAGACCCATGGATTTATATGTCTCCATAAGGAAGTCAAGCGTGTGTACAGTGGCCTAAACGCAGCAGTGAAAATCCGATAAATCCCATTAACAAAATAAATGTCACAAACAAAACACAATGACATGCAAATGAAGCAAATGACAAAGGATTAATCTCCAAAATTGACAAGCAGCTCATGCAGCTCAATAACAAAAAAACAAACAACCCAATCCAAAAATGGGCAGAAGACCTAAATAGACATTTCTCCAAAGAAGATATACAGAATGGCAACAAACACATGAAAGAATGCTCAACATCATTAATCATTAGAGAAATGCAAATCAAAACTACAATGAGATATCATCTCACACCAGTCAGAATGGCCATCATCAAAAAATCTAGAAACAATAAATGCTGGAGAGGGTGTGGAGAAAAGGGAACACTCTTGCACTGCTGGTGGGAATGTGAATTGGTTCAGCCACTATGGAGAACAGTATGGAGGTTCCTTAAAAAACTACAAATAGAATTACCATATGACCCAGCAATCCCACTACTGGGCATATACCCTGGGAAAACCAAAATTCAAAAAGAGTCATGTACCAAAATGTTCATTGCAGCTCTATTTACAATAGCCCGGAGATGGAAACAACCTAAGCGCCCATCATCGGATGAATGGATAAAGAAAATGTGGCACATATATACAATGGAATATTACTCAGCCTTAAAAAGAAATGAAATTGAGCTATTTGTAATGAGATGGATAGACCTAGAGTCTGTCATACAGAGTGAAGTAAGTCAGAAAGAAAAAGACAAATACCGTATGCTAACACATATATATGGAATTTAAGGGGAAAAGACTGTCATGAAGAACCTAGGGGTAAGACAGGAATAAAGACGCAGACCTACTGGAGAACGGACTTGAGGATATGGGGAGGGGGAGGGGTGAGCTTTGACAGGGCGAGAGAGAGTCATGGACATATACACACTAACAAACGTAGTAAGGTAGATAGCTAGTGGGAAGCAGCCGCAAGGCACAGGGATATTAGCTTGGTGCTTTGTGACAGCCTGGAGGGGTGGGATAGGGAGAGTGGGAGGGAGGGAGACACAAGAGGGAAGACATATGGGAACATATGTATATGTATAACTGATTCACTTTGTTATAAAGCAGAAACTAACACACCATTGTAAAGCAATTATACC
Source organism: Delphinapterus leucas (assembly GCF_059928025.1). Taxonomy (NCBI): domain Eukaryota; kingdom Metazoa; phylum Chordata; class Mammalia; order Artiodactyla; family Monodontidae; genus Delphinapterus; species Delphinapterus leucas. Next base: position 3,327,684 of record NW_028322255.1, on the reverse strand, counting down.
CCAATAAAGATGTTTAAAAAAAAAAACACAATGACAGTGAAATAGAGAGCAATTCTTAAATAATTCATTCAGGGCTTGTGATGCAACCTGGATTTACCACATCTACACCCAGAGCTGGTTGAGACATAAGGCTGGACACTTTGGGCTGATAGCATTGGTGAGGTTTGGTGAGCAAACGCAGACCCTTTGAAGTCATACTGCATGGTACCCATTCCATGGGTCCCAACTCTCCAGGTTTAAGGGATTCTTCCTTCAGCTAAAACATGCATGGGAAACCCGGAGTATGTTCCACCGTGTGATTGGGAAACGTTTTCAAATGCATCTCAGGTTTCGTTCCCTGGTACTCGGGTGCACCGTTCCATTCACTTTACTAAAACTCTCCCCACTTGGAGAGTCAGTGCCTTTAACCTCCTGTTTGGCACAGTTTGCAATTTCTGCGCAAGATGAACAGGAATAGGGAGAACCAATGAGAGACTAGCTCTAGGTGTCTGCACGGGCAAATGGAACGCTCATTTCCCACCAGGAAGAGGAATTAACCAAAGGCTCAGCGTGCACTTCCGGAACCAGATTAGGGCCTGAAGCAATCCTGCGGTTTTGCGGCCAGCTCACAAGAAAGCGAGTTGAAGAAAGGAGCTCAGGGGCACTGTAATTCACAAACCTGCAGAGTTATGAATGACAGCTATCGTCCAAAAATGTATTGAAGTAAGTCTTCGAAGTGGACTTGAAAGCGGGGCAGAATTTCAGGAAAACGGTTTCAGGGGGTAGACTGGAATTGCACTTAAAGCATAGGAAAAGAGGCAGAATATCCACAATGACGCACTTGGCCAAAAAGGGCGTATGCGTTTTTTCCTGAATATATTCAGGAAAAAACGCATACGCCCTTTTTGACCAACCAAGCAAGCTTGTAAAGGAAATCTGCACTACAATGAAGTCTCACTGCCCCCCGGTCAAAAGGGCCATCTGAAAAATGTGTAAAATCCATAAAGGCAGGACAGGTCATGGAGAACAGGGAGCCTTGTTATGATGATGGGTGGTATGTAAATTGCCAACAGCCACTCTGGAGAAGTGTATGGTGTTTCCTGAAACACGTAGGAAACAAAGCAACACAGCCTATGGCACTTCCACTTAGGGTCCTATAGCTTAGGGAAATTAAAATCAAAAACACACAGCCACCCCAAAGTTTGGGACGGCTGTGTTTACAAGAACCTCGTCTACGGTACAAGTTAAATATCGGAGAAAGCAAAAAATGGATAAAGAAGTTGTGGTACGTACGTACAATGGAATATCACTCAGCAATGAGATCTACGTCATCAGGCCCGTAGCGGCATAATGAGTGGATTCAGGTACGACGATTCTACGAGAAGCAAGTCACACAGAAAAAGAAACATCATAAGATATCACTAATACACGGAACGTAATCTTGGCTACACATGAACTGAATTACAAAACAGAACAGGGTCTCAAATTTAGAAAACCAACTTATGCTTGCTTATGGGGAAAGGTGAGTTGGGGTGCTGCATAACACCAGAGATTGAAATTAGCACAGATACCGTTCCATAAGCCAAATATATAATAGACAAGACCTACTCCTTGCTCAATGAAATGGACTCAACACCCCATATTCAACGCCTGAGAATATACCTGACAAGTAAGAATCTTACGACCCATGGATTTATATGTCTCCATAAGGAAATCAAGCGTGTGTACAGCGGCCTAAACGCAGCAGAGAAAATCCAATAAATCCCATTATCAAAATTAATTTCAAAAACAAATCACTATGACAGTGAAATAGAGAGCAATTCTTAAATAATTCATTCAGGGCTTGTGATGCAACCTGGATTTACCACATCTACACCCAGAGCTGGGTGAGACATAAGGCTGGACACTTCGGGCTGATAGCATTGGTGAGGTTCGGTGAGCAAACGCAGACCGTTTGAAGTCATACTGCATGGTACCCATTCCATGGGTCCCAACTCTCCTGGTTTATAGGATTCTTCCTTCAGCTAAAACATGCATGGGAAACCCAGAGTATGATCCACCGTGTGATTGGGAAACATTTTCAAATGCATCTCAGGTTTTGTCCCCTGGTACTCGGGTTCACCGTTCCATTCGCTTTACTAACACTCTCCCCACTTGGAGAGTCAGTGCCTTTAACCTCCTGTTTGGCACAGTTTGCAATTTCTGCGCAAGATGAACAGGAATAGTGAGAACCAATGAGAGACTAGCTGTAGGTGTCTGCACGGGCAAATGGAACGCTCATTTCCCATCAGGAAGAGGAATTAACCAAAGGCTCAGCGTGCCCTGCCGGAAACAGATTAGGGCCTGAAACAATCCTGTGGTTTTGCGGCCAGCTCACAAGAAATCGAGTTGAAGAAAGGAGCTCAGGGGCACTGTAATTCACAAACCTGCAGAGTTATGAATGACAGCTATCGTCCAAAAATATATTGAAGTAAGTCTTCGAAGTGGACTTGAAAGCGGGGCAGAATTTCAGTTAAACGATTTCAGGGGGTAGACTGGAATTGCACTTAAAGCATAGGAAAAGAGGCAGAATGTCCACAATGATGCACTTGGCCAAAAAGGGCGTACGCGTTTTTTCCTGAATATATTCAGGAAAAAACGCATACGCCCTTTTTGGCCAAACAAGCAAGCGTGTAAAGGAAATCTGCACTACAATGAAGTCTCACTGCCCCACGGTCAAAAGGGGCATCTGAAAAAAGTGTAAAATCCAGAAAGGCAGCACAGGTCATGGAGAACAGGGAACCTTATTATGCTGATGGGCGGGATGTAAATTGCCAACAGCCACTCTGGAGAAGTGTATGGTGTTTCCTGAAACATGTAGGAAACAAAGCAACACAGCCTATGGCACTTCCACTTATGGTCCTATAGCTTAGGGAAATTAAAATCAAAAACACACAGCCACCCCAAAGTTTGGGACGGCTCTGTTTACAAGAACCTCGTCTACGGTACAAGTTAAATATCCGAGAAAGCACAAAATGGATAAAGAAGTTGTGGTACGTTCGTACAATGGAATATCAGTCAGCAATGCGATCTACGTCATCAGGCCCGTAGCGGCATAATGAGTGGATTCAGGTACGACGATTCTACGAGAAATAAGTCACACAGAAAAAGAAATATCATAAGATATCACTAATACACGGAACGTAAACTTGGCTACACATGAACTGAATTACAAAACAGAACAGGGTCTCAAATTTAGAAAACCAACTTATGCTTGCTTATGGGGAAATGTGAGTTGGGGTGCTGTATCAAACCAGAGATTGAAATTAGCACAGTTACCGTTCCATAAGGCAAATATATAATAGACACGACCTATTCCTTGCTCAACGAAATGGACTCAACACCTCATATTCAACGCCGGGGAATATACCTGACAAGTAAGAATCTTAAGACCCATGGATTTATATGTCTCCATAAGGAAATCAAGCGTGTGTACAGCGGCCTAAACACAGCAGTGAAAATCCGATAAATCCCATTATCAAAATAAATTTCACAAACAAAACACAATGACAGTGAAATAGAGAGCAATTCTTAAATAACTCATTCAGGGCTTGTGATGCAACCTGGATTTACCACATCTACACCCAGAGCTGGGTGAGACATAAGGCTGGACACTTCGGGCTCATAGCATTGGTGAGGTTCGGTGAGCAAACGCAGACCCTTTGAAGTCATACTGCATGGTACCCATTCCATGGTTCCCAACTCTCCAGGTTTAAGGGATTCTTCCTTCAGCTAAAACATGCATGGGAAACCCAGAGTATGGTCCACTGTGTGATTGGGAAACGTTTTCAAATGCATCTCAGGATTCGTCCCCTGGTACTCGGGTTCACCATTCCAGACGCTTTACTAACACTCTCCCCACTTGAAGAGTCAGTGCCTTTAACCTCCTGTTTGGCACAGTTTGCAATTTCTGCGCAAGATGAACAGGAATAGGGAGAACCAATGAGAGACTAGCTGTAGGTGTCTGCACGGGCAAATGGAATGCTCATTTCCCAACAGGAAGAGGGATTAACCAAAGACTCAGCGTGTCCTGCCGGAACCAGATTAGGGCCTGAAGCAATCCTGCGATTTTGCGGCCAGCTCACAAGAAAGCGAGTTGAAGAAAGGAGCTCAGGGGCACTGTAATTCACAAACCTGCAGAGTTATGAATGAGAGCTATCGTCCAAAAATATATTGAAGTAAGTCTTCGAAGTGGATTGAAAGCGGGGCAGAATTTCAGGAAAACGATTTCAGGGGGTAGACTGGAATTGCACTTAAAGCATAGGGAAAGAGGCAGAATGTCGACAATGATGCACTTGGCCAAAAAGGTCGTATGGGTTTTTTCCTGAATATATTCATGAAAAAACGCATACGCCCTTTTTGGCCAACCAAGCATGCGTGTAAAGGAAATCTGCACTACAATGAAGACTCACTGCCCCCCGGTCAAAAGGGCCATCTGAAACAAGTGTAAAATCCAGAAAGGCAGGACAGGTCATGGAGAACAGGGAGCCTTGTTATGCTGATGGGCGGGATGTAAATTGCCAACAGCCAATCTGGAGAAGTGTATGGTGTTTCCTGAAACACGTAGGAAACAAAGCAACACAGCCTACGGCACTTCCACTTATGGTCCTATAGCTTAGGGAAATTAAAATAAAAAACAAACAGCCAACCCAAAGTTTGGGACGGCTCTGTTTACAAGAACCTCGTCTACGGTAGAAGTTAAATATCCGAGAAAGCAAAAAATGGATAAAGAAGTTGTGGTACGTACGTACAATGGAATATCACTCAGCAATGAATTCTACGTCATCAGGCCCGTAGCGCCATAATGAGTGGATTCAGGTATGACGATTCTACGAGAAATAAGTAACACAGAAAAAGAAACATAAGATATCACTAATACACGGAACGTAAACTTGGCTACACATGAACTGAATTACAAAACAGAACAGGGTCTCAAATTTAGAAAAGCAACTTATGCTTGTTGATGGGGAAAGGTGTGTTGGGGTGCTGCATAAAACCAGAGATTGAAATTAGCACAGATACCATTCCAGAAGCAAAATATACAATAGAAAAGACCTACTCCTTGCTCAACGAAATGGACTCAACACCCCATATTCAACGCCTGGGAATATAAGTGACAAGTAAGAATCTTAAGACCCATGGATTTATATGTCTCCATAAGGAAATCAAGCGTGTGTACAGCGGCCTAAACACAGCAGTGAAAATCCGATAAATCCCATTATGAAAATAAATTTCAAAAACGAAACACAATAACAGTGAAATAGAGAGCAATTTTTAAATAATTCATTCAGGGCTTGTGATGCAACCTGGATTTACCACATCTACACCCAGAGCTGGGTGAGACATAAGGCTGGACACTTCGGGCTGATAGCATTGGTGAGGTTCGGTGAGCAAACGCAGACCTTTTGAAGTCATACTGCATGGTAGCCATTCCATGGGTCCCAACTCTCCAGGTTTAAGGGATTCTTCCTTCAGCTAAAACATGCATGGGAACCCCAGAGTATGATCCACCGTGTAATTGGGAAACGTTTTCAAATGCATCTCAGGTTTCGTCCCCTGGTACTCGGGTTCACCGTTCCAGACGCTTTACTAACACTCTCCCCACTTGGAGAGTCAGTGCCTTTAACCTCCTGTTTGGCACAGTTTGCAATTTCTGCGCAAGATGAACAGGAATAGGGAGAACCAATGAGAGACTAGCTGTAGGTGTCTGCACGGGCAAATGGAACGCTCATTTCCCACCAGGAAGAGGAATTAACCAAAGGCTCAGCATGCCCTGCCGGAAACAGATTAGGGCCTGAAGCAATCCTGCGGTTTTGCGGCCAGCTCACAAGAAAGCGAGTTGAAGAAAAGAGCTCAGGGGCACTGTAATTCACAAACCTGCAGAGTTATGAATGACAGCTATCGTCCAAAAATGTATTGAAGTAAGTCTTGGAAGAGGACTTGAAAGCGGGGCAGAATTTCAGGAAAACGATTTCAGCGGGTAGACTGGAATTGCACTTAAAGCATAGGGAAAGAGGCAGAATTTCGAAAATGATGCACTTGACCAAAAAGGGCGTATGCGTTTTTTCCTGAATATATTCAGGAAAAAACGCATACGCCCTTTTTGGCCAACCAAGCAAGCGTGTAAAGGAAATCTGCACTACAATGAAGTCTCACTGCCCCCCGTTCAAAAGGGCCATCTGAAAAAAGTGTAAAATCCAGAAAGGCAGGACAGGTCATGGAGAACAGGGAGCCTTGTTATGCTGATGGGCGCGATGTAAATTGCCAACAGCCACTCTGGAGAAGTGTATGGTGTTTCCTGAAACACGTAGGAAACAAAGCAACACAGCCTATGGCACTTCCACTTAGGGTCCTATAGCTTAGGGAAATTAAAATCAAAAACACACAGCCACCCCAAAATTTGGGACGGCTCTGTTTACAAGAACCTCGTCTACGGTACAAGTTAAATATCCGAGAAAATAAAAAATGGATAAAGAAGTTGTGGTACGTAAGTACAACGGAATATCACTCAGCAATGAAATCTAGGTCATCAGGCCCATAGCGGCATAATGAGTGGATTCAAGTACGACGATTCTACGAGAAATAAGTCACACAGAAAAAGAAACTTCATAAGATATCACTAATACACGGAACGTAAACTTGGCTACACATGAACTGAATTACAAAACAGAACAGGGTCTCAAATTTAGAAAACCAACTTATGCTTGCTTATGGGGAAAGGTGAGTTGGGGTGCTGCATCAAACCAGAGATTGAAATTATCACAGATACCGTTCCATAAGCCAAATATATAATAGACAAGACCTACTCCTTGCTCAACGAAATGGAATCAAGACCTCATATTCAACGCCTGGGAATATACCTGACAAGTAAGAATTTTAAGACCCATGGATTTATATGTCTCCATAAGGAAATCAAGCGTGTGTACAGCGGCCTAACCGCAGCAGTGAAAATCCGATAAATCCCATTATCAAAATTAATTTCAAAAACAAAACACTATGACAGGGAAATTGAGAGCAATTCTTAAATAATTCATTCAGGGCTTGTGATGCAACCTGGATTTACCACATCTACACCCAGAGCTGGGTGAGACATAAGGCTGGACACTTCGGGCTGATAGCATTGGTGATGTTTGGTGAGCAAACGCAGACCCTTTGAAGTCATACTGAACGGTACCCATTCCATGGGTCCCAACTCTCCAGGTTTAAGGGATTCTTCCTTCAGCTAAAACATGCATGGGAAACCCAAAGTATGGTCCACCGTGTGATTGGGAAACGTTTTCAAATGCATCTCAGGTTTCGTCCCCTGGTACTCGGGTTCACCGTTCCAGACGCTTTACTAACACTCTCCCCACTTGGAGAGTCAGTGCCTTTAACGTCCTGTTTGGCACAGTTGCAATTTCTGCGCAAGATGAACAGGAATAGGGAGAACTAATGAGAGACTAGCTGTAGGTGTCTGCACGGGCAAATGGAACGCTCATCTCCCACCAGGAAGAGGGATTAACCAAAGGCTCAGCGTGCCCTGCCGGAACCAGATTAGGGCCTGAAGCAATCCTGCGGTTTTGCGGCCAGCTCACAAGACAGTGAGTTGAAGAAAGGAGCTCAGGGGCACTGTAATTCACAAACCTGCAGAGTTATGAATGACAGCTATCGTCCAAAAATGTATTGAAGTAAGTCTTCGAAGAGGACTTAAAAGCGGGGCAGAATTTAAGGAAAATGATTTCAGGGGTTAGACTGGAATTGCACTTAAAGCATAGGAAAAGAGGCAGCATGTCGACAATGATGCACTTGCCCAAAAAGGGCGTATGCGTTTTTTCCTGAATATATTCAGGAAAAAACGCATACGCCGTTTTTGGCCAACCAAGCAAGCGTGTAAAGGAAAACTGCACTACAATGAAGTCTCACTCCCCCCCGTCAAGAGGGCCATCTGAAAAAAGTGTAAAATCCAGAAAGGCAGGACAGGTCATGGAGAACAGGGAATCTTGTTATGTTGATGGGAGGGATGTAAATTGCCTACAGCCACTCTGGAGAAGTGTATGGTGTTTACTGAAACTCGTAGGAAACAAAGAAACACAGCCTATGGCACTTCCACTTAGGGTCCTATAGCTTAGGGAAATTAAAATCAAAAACACACAGCCACCCCAAAGTTTGGGACGGCTCTGTTTACAAGAACCTCGTCTACGGTACAAGTTAAATATCAGAGAAAGCAAAAAATGGATAAAGAAGTTGTGGTACGCACGTACAATGGAATATCACTCAGCAATGAAATCTACGTCATGAGTCCCGTAGCGGCATAATGAGTGGATTCAGGTACGACGATTCTACGAGAAATAAGTCACACAGAAAAAGAAACATCATAAGATATCACTAATACACGGAACGTAAACTTAGCTACACATGAACTGAATTACAAAACAGAAGAGGGTCTCGAATTTAGAAAACCAACTTATGCTTGCTTATGGGGAAATGTGAGTTGGGGTGCTGCATCAAACCAGAGATTGAAATTAGCACAGATACCGTTCCATAAACCAAATATATAATAGACAAGACCTACTCCTTGCTCAACGAAATGGACTCAACACCCCATATTCAACGCCTGGGAATTTACCTGACAAGTAAGAATCTTAAGACCCATGGATGTATATGTCTCCATAAGAAAGTCAAGCGTGTGTACAGGGGCCTAAACGCAGCAGTGAAAATCCGATAAATCCCATTATCAAAATAAATTTCACAAACACAACCCAATGACAGTGAAATAGAGAGCAATTCTTAAATAAATCATTCAGGGCTTGTGATGCAACCTGGATTTACCACAACTACACCCAGAGCTGGGTGAGACATAATGCTGGACACTTCGGGCTGATAGCATTGGTGAGGTTGGTTGAGCAAACGCAGATCCTTTGAAGTCATACTGCATGGTACCCATTCCATGGGTCCCAACTCTCCATGTTTAAGGGATTCTTCCTTCAGCTAAAACATGCGTGGGAAACACAGAGTATGGTCCACCATGTGATTGGGAAACGTTTTCAAATGCATCTCAGGTTTCGTCCCCTGGTACTCGGGTTCACCGTTCCAGACGCTTTACTAACACTCTCCCCACTTGGAGAGTCAGTGCCTTTAACCTCCTGTTTGGCACAGTTTGCAATTTCTGCGCAAGATGAACAGGAATAGGGAGAACCAATGAGAGACTAGCTGTAGGTGTCTGCACGGGCAAATGGAACGCTCATTTCCCACCAGGAAGAGGAATTAACCAAAGGCTCAGCGTGCCCTGCCGGAAACAGATTAGGGCCTGAAGCAATCCTGCGGTTTTGCGGCCAGCTCACAAGAAAGCGAGTTGAAGAAAAGAGCTCAGGGGCACTGTAATTCACAAACCTGCAGAGTTATGAATGACAGCTATCGTCCAAAAATGTATTGAAGTAAGTCTTGGAAGAGGACTTGAAAGCGGGGCAGAATTTCAGGAAAACGATTTCAGGGGGTAGACTGGAATTGCACTTAAAGCATAGGAAAAGAGGCAGAATTTCGAAAATGATGCACTTGACCAAAAAGGGCGTATGCGTTTTTTCCTGAATATATTCAGGAAAAAACGCATACGCCCTTTTTGGCCAACCAAGCAAGCATGTAAAGGAAATCTGCACTACAATGAAGTCTCACTGCCCCCCGTTCAAAAGGGCCATCTGAAAAAAGTGTAAAATCCAGAAAGGCAGGACAGGTCATGGAGAACAGGGAGCCTTGTTATGCTGATGGGCGCGATGTAAATTGCCAACAGCCACTCTGGAGAAGTGTATGGTGTTTCCTGAAACACGTAGGAAACAAAGCAACACAGCCTATGGCACTTCCACTTAGGGTCCAAAACTTAGGGAAATTAAAATCAAAAACACACAGCCACCCCAAAATTTGGGACGGCTCTGTTTACAAGAACCTCGTCTACGGTAGAAGTTAAATATCCGAGAAAATAAAAAATGGATAAAGAAGTTGTGGTACGTAAGTACAACGGAATATCACTCAGCAATGAAATCTAGGTCATCAGGCCCATAGCGGCATAATGAGTGGATTCAGGTACGACGATTCTACGAGAAATAAGTCACACAGAAAAAGAAACTTCATAAGATATCACTAATACACGGAACGTAAACTTGGCTACACATGAACTGAATTACAAAACAGAACAGGGTCTCAAATTTAGAAAACCAACTTATGCTTGCTTATGGGGAAAGGTGAGTTGGGGTGCTGCATAAAACCAGAGATTGAAATTATCACAGATACCGTTCCATAAGCCAAATATATAATAGACAAGACCTACTCCTTGCTCAACGAAATGGAATCAAGACCTCATATTCAACGCCTGGGAATATACCTGACAAGTAAGAATCTTAAGACCCATGGATTTATATGTCTCCATAAGGAAATCAAGCATGTGTACAGCGGCCTAACCGCAGCAGTGAAAATCCGATAAATCCCATTATCAAAATTAATTTCAAAAACAAAACACTATGACAGGGAAATTGAGAGCAATTCTTAAATAATTCATTCAGGGCTTGTGATGCAACCTGGATTTACCACATCTACACCCAGAGCTGGGTGAGACATAAGGCTGGACACTTCGGGCTGATAGCATTGGTGATGTTTGGTGAGCAAACGCAGACCATTTGAAGTCATACTGCATGGTAGCCATTCCATGGGTCCCAACTCTCCAGGTTTAAGGGATTCTTCCTTCAGCTAAAACATGCATGGGAAACCCAAAGTATGGTCCACCGTGTGATTGGGAAACGTTTTCAAATGCATCTCAGGTTTCGTCCCCTGGTACTCGGGTTCACCATTCCAGACGCTTTACTAACACTCTCCCCACTTGGAGAGTCAGTGCCTTTAACGTCCTGTTTGGCACAGTTGCAATTTCTGCGCAAGATGAACAGGAATAGGGAGAACTAATGAGAGACTAGCTGTAGGTGTCTGCAAGGGCAAATGGAACGATCATCTCCCACCAGGAAGAGGGATTAACCAAAGGCTCAGCGTGCCCTGCCGGAACCAGATTAGGGCCTGAAGCAATCCTGCGGTTTTGCGGCCAGCTCACAAGACAGTGAGTTGAAGAAAGGAGCTCAGGGGCACTGTAATTCACAAACCTGCAGAGTTATGAATGACAGCTATCATCCAAAAATGTATTGAAGTAAGTCTTCGAAGAGGACTTAAAAGCGGGGCAGAATTTAAGGAAAATGATTTCAGGGGTTAGACTGGAATTGCACTTAAAGCATAGGAAAAGAGGCAGCATGTCGACAATGATGCACTTGCCCAAAAAGGGCGTATGCGTTTTTTCCTGAATATATTCAGGAAAAAACGCATACGCCGTTTTTGGCCAACCAAGCAAGCGTGTAAAGGAAAACTGCACTACAATGAAGTCTCACTCCCCCCCGTCAAGAGGGCCATCTGAAAAAAGTGTAAAATCCAGAAAGGCAGGACAGGTCATGGAGAACAGGGAATCTTGTTATGCTGATGGGAGGGATGTAAATTGCCCACAGCCACTCTGGAGAAGTGTATGGTGTTTACTGAAACTCGTAGGAAACAAAGCAACACAGCCTATGGCACTTCCACTTAGGGTCCTATAGCTTAGGGAAATTAAAATCAAAAACACACAGCCACCCCAAAGTTTGGGACGGCTCTGTTTACAAGAACCTCGTCTACGGTACAAGTTAAATATCAGAGAAAGCAAAAAATGGATAAAGAAGTTGTGGTACGCACGTACAATGGAATATCACTCAGCAATGAAATCTACGTCATGAGTCCCATAGCGGCATAATGAGTGGATTCAGGTACGACGATTCTATGAGAAATAAGTCACACAGAAAAAGAAACATCATAAGATATCACTAATACACGGAACGTAAACTTAGCTACACATGAACTGAATTACAAAACAGAAGAGGGTCTCGAATTTAGAAAACCAACTTATGCTTGCTTATGGGGAAATGTGAGTTGGGGTGCTGCATCAAACCAGAGATTGAAATTAGCACAGATACCGTTCCATAAACCAAATATATAATAGACAAGACCTACTCCTTGCTCAACGAAATGGACTCAACACCCCATATTCAACGCCTGGGAATTTACCTGACAAGTAAGAATCTTAAGACCCATGGATGTATATGTCTCCATAAGAAAGTCAAGCGTGTGTACAGGGGCCTAAACGCAGCAGTGAAAATCCGATAAATCCCATTATCAAAATAAATTTCACAAACACAACCCAATGACAGTGAAATAGAGAGCAATTCTTAAATAAATCATTCAGGGCTTGTGATGCAACCTGGATTTACCACACCTACACCCAGAGCTGGGTGAGACATAATGCTGGACACTTCGGGCTGATAGCATTGGTGAGGTTGGTTGAGCAAACGCAGATCCTTTGAAGTCATACTGCATGGTACCCATTCCATGGGTCCCAACTCTCCATGTTTAAGGGATTCTTCCTTCAGCTAAAACATGCGTGGGAAACACAGAGTATGGTCCACCATGTGATTGGGAAACGTTTTCAAATGCATCTCAGGTTTCGTCCCCTGGTACTCGGGTTCACCGTTCCAGACGCTTTACTAACACTCTCCCCACTTGGAGAGTCAGTGCCTTTAACCTACTGTTTGGCACAGTTTGCAATTTCTGCGCAAGATTAACAGGAATAGGGAGAAGCAATGAGAGACTAGTTGTAGGTGTCTGCACGGGCAAATGGAACACTCATTTCCCACCAGGAAGAGGAATTAACCAAAGGCTCAGCGTGCCCTGCCAGAAAAAGATTAGGGCCTGAAGCAATCCTGCGGTTTTGCGGCCAGCTCACAAGAAAGCAAGTTGAAGAAAGGAGCTCAGGGGCACTGTAATTCACAAACCTGCAGAGTTATGAATGACAGCTATGGTCCAAAAATGTATTGAATTAAGTCTTCGAAGTGGATTGAAAGCGGGGCAGAATTTCAGGAAAACGATTTCAGGGGGTAGACTGGAATTGCACTTAAAGCATAGGGAAAGAGGCAGAATGTCGACAATGATGCACTTGGCCAAAAAGGTCGTATGGGTTTTTTCCTGAATATATTCATGAAAAAACGCATACGCCCTTTTTGGCCAACCAAGCATGCGTGTAAAGGAAATCTGCACTACAATGAAGACTCACTGCCCCCCGGTCAAAAGGGCCATCTGAAACAAGTGTAAAATCCAGAAAGGCAGGACAGGTCATGGAGAACAGGGAGCCTTGTTATGCTGATGGGCGGGATGTAAATTGCCAACAGCCAATCTGGAGAAGTGTATGGTGTTTCCTGAAACACGTAGGAAACAAAGCAACACAGCCTACGGCACTTCAACTTATGGTCCTATAGCTTAGGGAAATTAAAATAAAAAACAAACAGCCAACCCAAAGTTTGGGACGGCTCTGTTTACAAGAACCTCGTCTACGGTAGAAGTTAAATATCTGAGAAAGCAAAAAATGGATAAAGAAGTTGTGGTACGTACGTACAATGGAATATCACTCAGCAATGAATTCTACGTCATCAGGCCCGTAGCGCCATAATGAGTGGATTCAGGTATGACGATTCTACGAGAAATAAGTAACACAGAAAAAGAAACATAAGATATCACTAATACACGGAACGTAAACTTGGCTACACATGAACTGAATTACAAAACAGAACAGGGTCTCAAATTTAGAAAAGCAACTTATGCTTGTTGATGGGGAAAGGTGTGTTGGGGTGCTGCATAAAACCAGAGATTGAAATTAGCACAGATACCATTCCAGAAGCAAAATATACAATAGAAAAGACCTACTCCTTGCTCAACGAAATGGACTCAACACCCCATATTCAACGCCTGGGAATATAAGTGACAAGTAAGAATCTTAAGACCCATGGATTTATATGTCTCCATAAGGAAATCAAGCATGTGTACAGCGGCCTAACCGCAGCAGTGAAAATCCGATAAATCCCATTATCAAAATTAATTTCAAAAACAAAACACTATGACAGGGAAATTGAGAGCAATTCTTAAATAATTCATTCAGGGCTTGTGATGCAACCTGGATTTACCACATCTACACCCAGAGCTGGGTGAGACATAAGGCTGGACACTTCGGGCTGATAGCATTGGTGATGTTTGGTGAGCAAACGCAGACCATTTGAAGTCATACTGCATGGTAGCCATTCCATGGGTCCCAACTCTCCAGGTTTAAGGGATTCTTCCTTCAGCTAAAACATGCATGGGAAACCCAAAGTATGGTCCACCGTGTGATTGGGAAACGTTTTCAAATGCATCTCAGGTTTCGTCCCCTGGTACTCGGGTTCACCGTTCCAGACGCTTTACTAACACTCTCCCCACTTGGAGAGTCAGTGCCTTTAACGTCCTGTTTGGCACAGTTGCAATTTCTGCGCAAGATGAACAGGAATAGGGAGAACTAATGAGAGACTAGCTGTAGGTGTCTGCACGGGCAAATGGAACGCTCATCTCCCACCAGGAAGAGGGATTAACCAAAGGCTCAGCGTGCCCTGCCGGAACCAGATTAGGGCCTGAAGCAATCCTGCGGTTTTGCGGCCAGCTCACAAGACAGTGAGTTGAAGAAAGGAGCTCAGGGGCACTGTAATTCACAAACCTGCAGAGTTATGAATGACAGCTATCGTCCAAAAATGTATTGAAGTAAGTCTTCGAAGAGGACTTAAAAGCGGGGCAGAATTTAAGGAAAATGATTGCAGGGGTTAGACTGGAATTGCACTTAAAGCATAGGAAAAGAGGCAGCATGTCGACAATGATGCACTTGCCCAAAAAGGGCGTATGCGTTTTTTCCTGAATATATTCAGGAAAAAACGCATACGCCGTTTTTGGCCAACCAAGCAAGCGTGTAAAGGAAAACTGCACTACAATGAAGTCTCACTCCCCCCCGTCAATAGGGCCATCTGAAAAAAGTGTAAAATCCAGAAAGGCAGGACAGGTCATGGAGAACAGGGAATCTTGTTATGCTGATGGGAGGGATGTAAATTGCCCACAGCCACTCTGGAGAAGTGTATGGTGTTTACTGAAACTCGTAGGAAACAAAGCAACACAGCCTATGGCACTTCCACTTAGGGTCCTATAGCTTAGGGAAATTAAAATCAAAAACACACAGCCACCCCAAAGTTTGGGACGGCTCTGTTTACAAGAACCTCGTCTACGGTACAAGTTAAATATCAGAGAAAGCAAAAAATGGATAAAGAAGTTGTGGTACGCACGTACAATGGAATATCACTCAGCAATGAAATCTACGTCATGAGTCCCAGAGCGGCATAATGAGTGGATTCAGGTACGACGATTCTACGAGAAATAAGTCACACAGAAAAAGAAACATCATAAGATATCACTAATACACGGAACGTAAACTTAGCTACACATGAACTGAATTACAAAACAGAAGAGGGTCTCGAATTTAGAAAACCAACTTATGCTTGCTTATGGGGAAATGTGAGTTGGGGTGCTGCATCAAACCAGAGATTGAAATTAGCACAGATACCGTTCCATAAACCAAATATATAATAGACAAGACCTACTCCTTGCTCAACGAAATGGACTCAACACCCCATATTCAACGCCTGGGAATTTACCTGACAAGTAAGAATCTTAAGACCCATGGATGTATATGTCTCCATAAGAAAGTCAAGCGTGTGTACAGGGGCCTAAATGCAGCAGTGAAAATCCGATAAATCCCATTATCAAAATAAATTTCACAAACACAACCCAATGACAGTGAAATAGAGAGCAACTCTTAAATAAATCATTCAGGGCTTGTGATGCAACCTGGATTTACCACACCTACACCCAGAGCTGGGTGAGACATAATGCTGGACACTTCGGGCTGATAGCATTGGTGAGGTTGGTTGAGCAAACGCAGATCCTTTGAAGTCATACTGCATGGTACCCATTCCATGGGTCCCAACTCTCCAGGTTTAAGGGATTCTTCCTTCAGCTAAAACATGCGTGGGAAACACAGAGTATGGTCCACCATGAGATTGGGAAACGTTTTCAAATGCATCTCAGGTTTCGTCCCCTGGTACTCGGGTTCACCGTTCCAGACGCTTTACTAACACTCTCCCCACTTGGAGAGTCAGTGCCTTTAACCTACTGTTTGGCACAGTTTGCAATTTCTGCGCAAGATGAACAGGAATAGGGAGAACCAATGAGAGACTAGCTGTAGGTGTCTGCACGGGCAAATGGAACGCTCATCTCCCACCAGGAAGAGGGATTAACCAAAGGCTCAGCGTGCCCTGCCGGAACCAGATTAGGGCCTGAAGCAATCCTGCGGTTTTGCGGCCAGCTCACAAGACAGTGAGTTGAAGAAAGGAGCTCAGGGGCACTGTAATTCACAAACCTGCAGAGTTATGAATGACAGCTATCGTCCAAAAATGTATTGAAGTAAGTCTTCGAAGAGGACTTAAAAGCGGGGCAGAATTTAAGGAAAATGATTTCAGGGGTTAGACTGGAATTGCACTTAAAGCATAGGAAAAGAGGCAGCATGTCGACAATGATGCACTTGCCCAAAAAGGGCGTATGCGTTTTTTCCTGAATATATTCAGGAAAAAACGCATACGCCGTTTTTGGCCAACCAAGCAAGCGTGTAAAGGAAAACTGCACTACAATGAAGTCTCACTCCCCCCCGTCAAGAGGGCCATCTGAAAAAAGTGTAAAATCCAGAAAGGCAGGACAGGTCATGGAGAACAGGGAATCTTGTTATGCTGATGGGAGGGATGTAAATTGCCCACAGCCACTCTGGAGAAGTGTATGGTGTTTACTGAAACTCGTAGGAAACAAAGCAACACAGCCTATGGCACTTCCACTTAGGGTCCTATAGCTTAGGGAAATTAAAATCAAAAACACACAGCCACCCCAAAGTTTGGGACGGCTCTGTTTACAAGAACCTCGTCTACGGTACAAGTTAAATATCAGAGAAAGCAAAAAATGGATAAAGAAGTTGTGGTACGCACGTACAATGGAATATCACTCAGCAATGAAATCTACGTCATGAGTCCCGTAGCGGCATAATGAGTGGATTCAGGTACGACGATTCTACGAGAAATAAGTCACACAGAAAAAGAAACATCATAAGATATCACTAATACACGGAACGTAAACTTAGCTACACATGAACTGAATTACAAAACAGAAGAGGGTCTCGAATTTAGAAAACCAACTTATGCTTGCTTATGGGGAAATGTGAGTTGGGGTGCTGCATCAAACCAGAGATTGAAATTAGCACAGATACCGTTCCATAAACCAAATATATAATAGACAAGACCTACTCCTTGCTCAACGAAATGGACTCAACACCCCATATTCAATGCCTGGGAATTTACCTGACAAGTAAGAATCTTAAGACCCATGGATGTATATGTCTCCATAAGAAAGTCAAGCGTGTGTACAGGGGCCTAAACGCAGCAGTGAAAATCCGATAAATCCCATTATCAAAATAAATTTCACAAACACAACCCAATGACAGTGAAATAGAGAGCAATTCTTAAATAAATCATTCAGGGCTTGTGATGCAACCTGGATTTACCACACCTACACCCAGAGCTGGGTGAGACATAATGCTGGACACTTCGGGCTGATAGCATTGGTGAGGTTGGTTGAGCAAACGCAGATCCTTTGAAGTCATACTGCATGGTACCCATTCCATGGGTCCCAACTCTCCATGTTTAAGGGATTCTTCCTTCAGCTAAAACATGCGTGGGAAACACAGAGTATGGTCCACCATGTGATTGGGAAACGTTTTCAAATGCATCTCAGGTTTCGTCCCCTGGTACTCGGGTTCACCGTTCCAGACGCTTTACTAACACTCTCCCCACTTGGAGAGTCAGTGCCTTTAACCTACTGTTTGGCACAGTTTGCAATTTCTGCGCAAGATTAACAGGAATAGGGAGAAGCAATGAGAGACTAGTTGTAGGTGTCTGCACGGGCAAATGGAACACTCATTTCCCACCAGGAAGAGGAATTAACCAAAGGCTCAGCGTGCCCTGCCAGAAAAAGATTAGGGCCTGAAGCAATCCTGCGGTTTTGCGGCCAGCTCACAAGAAAGCAAGTTGAAGAAAGGAGCTCAGGGGCACTGTAATTCACAAACCTGCAGAGTTATGAATGACAGCTATGGTCCAAAAATGTATTGAATTAAGTCTTCGAAGAGGACTGAAAGTGGGGCAGAATTTCAGGAAAACGATTTCAGGGGGTAGACTGGAATTGCACTTAAAGCATAGGAAAAGAGGCAGAATGTCCACAATGATGCACTTGGCCAAAAAGGGCGTATGCGTTTTTTCCTGAATATATTCAGGAAAAAACGCATACGCCCTTTTTGGCCAACCAAGCAAGCGTGTAAAGGAAATCTGCAGTACAATGAAGTCTCACTGCTCCCCGGTCAAAAGGGCCATCTGAAAAACGTGTAAAATCCAGAAAGGCAGGACAGGTCATGGAGAACAGGGAGCCTTGTTATGCTGATGGACGGGATGTAAATTGCCAACAGCCACTCTGGAGAAGTGTATGGTGTTTCCTGAAACACGTAGGAAACAAAGCAACACAGCCTATGGCACTTCCACGTATGGTCCTATAGCTTAGGGAAATTAAAATCAAAAACACACAGCCACCCCAAAGTTTGGGACGGCTCTGTTTACAAGAACCTCGTCTACGGTACAAGTTAAATATCCGACAAAGCAGAAAATGGATAAAGAAGTTGTGGTACGTTCGTACAATGGAATATCAGTCAGCAATGCGATCTACGTCATCAGGCCCGTAGCGGCATAATGAGTGGATTCACGTACGACGATTCTACGAGAAATAAGTCACACAGAAAAAGAAATATCATAAGATATCACTAATACACGGAACGTAAACTTGGCTACACATGAACTGAATTACAAAACAGAACAGGGTCTCAAATTTAGAAAACCAACTTATGCTTGCTTATGGGGAAAGATGAGTTGGGGTGCTGTATCAAACCAGAGATTGAAATTAGCACAGTTACCGTTCCATAAGGCAAATATATAATAGACACGACCTATTCCTTGCTCAACGAAATGGACTCAACACCTCATATTCAACGCCGGGGAATATACCTGACAACTAAGAATCTTAAGACCCATGGATTTATATGTCTCCATAAGGAAATCAAGCGTGTGTACAGCGGCCTAAACACAGCAGTGAAAATCCGATAAATCCCATTATCAAAATAAATTTCACAAACAAAACACAATGACAGTGAAATAGAGAGCAATTCTTAAATAACTCATTCAGGGCTTGTGATGCAACCTGGATTTACCACATCTACACCCAGAGCTGGGTGAGACATAAGGCTGGACACTTCGGGCTCATAGCATTGGTGAGGTTCGGTGAGCAAACGCAGACCCTTTGAAGTCATACTGCATGGTACCCATTCCATGGTTCCCAACTCTCCAGGTTTAAGGGATTCTTCCTTCAGCTAAAACATGCATGGGAAACCCAGAGTATGGTCCACTGTGTGATTGGGAAACGTTTTCAAATGCATCTCAGGATTCGTCCCCTGGTACTCGGGTTCACCATTCCAGACGCTTTACTAACACTCTCCACACTTGAAGAGTCAGTGCCTTTAACCTCCTGTTTGGCACAGTTTGCAATTTCTGCGCAAGATGAACATGAATAGGGAGAACCAATGAGAGACTAGCTGTAGGTGTCTGCACGGGCAAATGGAATGCTCATTTCCCACCAGGAAGAGGGATTAACCAAAGACTCAGCGTGTCCTGCCGGAACCAGATTAGGGCCTGAAGCAATCCTGCGATTTTGCGGCCAGCTCACAAGAAAGCGAGTTGAAGAAAGGAGCTCAGGGGCACTGTAATTCACAAACCTGCAGAGTTATGAATGAGAGCTATCGTCCAAAAATATATTGAAGTAAGTCTTCGAAGTGGATTGAAAGCGGGGCAGAATTTCAGGAAAACGATTTCAGGGGGTAGACTGGAATTGCACTTAAAGCATAGGGAAAGAGGCAGAATGTCGACAATGATGCACTTGGCCAAAAAGGTCGTATGGGTTTTTTCCTGAATATATTCATGAAAAAACGCATACGCCCTTTTTGGCCAACCAAGCATGCGTGTAAAGGAAATCTGCACTACAATGAAGACTCACTGCCCCCCGGTCAAAAGGGCCATCTGAAACAAGTGTAAAATCCAGAAAGGCAGGACAGGTCATGGAGAACAGGGAGCCTTGTTATGCTGATGGGCGGGATGTAAATTGCCAACAGCCAATCTGGAGAAGTGTATGGTGTTTCCTGAAACACGTAGGAAACAAAGCAACACAGCCTACGGCACTTCAACTTATGGTCCTATAGCTTAGGGAAATTAAAATAAAAAACAAACAGCCAACCCAAAGTTTGGGACGGCTCTGTTTACAAGAACCTCGTCTACGGTAGAAGTTAAATATCCGAGAAAGCAAAAAATGGATAAAGAAGTTGTGGTACGTACGTACAATGGAATATCACTCAGCAATGAATTCTACGTCATCAGGCCCGTAGCGCCATAATGAGTGGATTCAGGTATGACGATTCTACGAGAAATAAGTAACACAGAAAAAGAAACATAAGATATCACTAATACACGGAACGTAAACTTGGCTACACATGAACTGAATTACAAAACAGAACAGGGTCTCAAATTTAGAAAAGCAACTTATGCTTGTTGATGGGGAAAGGTGTGTTGGGGTGCTGCATAAAACCAGAGATTGAAATTAGCACAGATACCATTCCAGAAGCAAAATATACAATAGAAAAGACCTACTCCTTGCTCAACGAAATGGACTCAACACCCCATATTCAACGCCTGGGAATATAAGTGACAAGTAAGAATCTTAAGACCCATGGATTTATATGTCTCCATAAGGAAATCAAGCGTGTGTACAGCGGCCTAAACACAGCAGTGAAAATCCGATAAATCCCATTATGAAAATAAATTTCAAAAACGAAACACAATAACAGTGAAATAGAGAGCAATTTTTAAATAATTCATTCAGGGCTTGTGATGCAACCTGGATTTACCACATCTACACCCAGAGCTGGGTGAGACATAAGGCTGGACACTTCGGGCTGATAGCATTGGTGAGGTTCGGTGAGCAAACGCAGACCTTTTGAAGTCATACTGCATGGTAGCCATTCCATGGGTCCCAACTCTCCAGGTTTAAGGGATTCTTCCTTCAGCTAAAACATGCATGGGAACCCCAGAGTATGATCCACCGTGTAATTGGGAAACGTTTTCAAATGCATCTCAGGTTTCGTCCCCTGGTACTCGGGTTCACCGTTCCAGACGCTTTACTAACACTCTCCCCACTTGGAGAGTCAGTGCCTTTAACCTCCTGTTTGGCACAGTTTGCAATTTCTGCGCAAGATGAACAGGAATAGGGAGAACCAATGAGAGACTAGCTGTAGGTGTCTGCACGGGCAAATGGAACGCTCATTTCCCACCAGGAAGAGGAATTAACCAAAGGCTCAGCGTGCCCTGCCGGAAACAGATTAGGGCCTGAAGCAATCCTGCGGTTTTGCGGCCAGCTCACAAGAAAGCGAGTTGAAGAAAAGAGCTCAGGGGCACTGTAATTCACAAACCTGCAGAGTTATGAATGACAGCTATCGTCCAAAAATGTATTGAAGTAAGTCTTGGAAGAGGACTTGAAAGCGGGGCAGAATTTCAGGAAAACGATTTCAGGGGGTAGACTGGAATTGCACTTAAAGCATAGGAAAAGAGGCAGAATTTCGAAAATGATGCACTTGACCAAAAAGGGCGTATGCGTTTTTTCCTGAATATATTCAGGAAAAAACGCATACGCCCTTTTTGGCCAACCAAGCAAGCGTGTAAAGGAAATCTGCACTACAATGAAGTCTCACTGCCCCCCGTTCAAAAGGGCCATCTGAAAAAAGTGTAAAATCCAGAAAGGCAGGACAGGTCATGGAGAACAGGGAGCCTTGTTATGCTGATGGGCGCGATGTAAATTGCCAACAGCCACTCTGGAGAAGTGTATGGTGTTTCCTGAAACACGTAGGAAACAAAGCAACACAGCCTATGGCACTTCCACTTAGGGTCCTATAGCTTAGGGAAATTAAAATCAAAAACACACAGCCACCCCAAAATTTGGGACGGCTCTGTTTACAAGAACCTCGTCTACGGTACAAGTTAAATATCCGAGAAAATAAAAAATGGATAAAGAAGTTGTGGTACGTAAGTACAACGGAATATCACTCAGCAATGAAATCTAGGTCATCAGGCCCATAGCGGCATAATGAGTGGATTCAGGTACGACGATTCTACGAGAAATAAGTCACACAGAAAAAGAAACTTCATAAGATATCACTAATACACGGAACGTAAACTTGGCTACACATGAACTGAATTACAAAACAGAACAGGGTCTCAAATTTAGAAAACCAACTTATGCTTGCTTATGGGGAAAGGTGAGTTGGGGTGCTGCATAAAACCAGAGATTGAAATTATCACAGATACCGTTCCATAAGTCAAATATATAATAGACAAGACCTACTCCTTGCTCAACGAAATGGAATCAAGACCTCATATTCAACGCCTGGGAATATACCTGACAAGTAAGAATCTTAAGACCCATGGATTTATATGTCTCCATAAGGAAATCAAGCGTGTGTACAGCGGCCTAACCGCAGCAGTGAAAATCCGATAAATCCCATTATCAAAATTAATTTCAAAAACAAAACACTATGACAGGGAAATTGAGAGCAATTCTTAAATAATTCATTCAGGGCTTGTGATGCAACCTGGATTTACCACATCTACACCCAGAGCTGGGTGAGACATAAGGCTGGACACTTCGGGCTGATAGCATTTGTGATGTTTGGTGAGCAAACGCAGACCATTTGAAGTCATACTGCATGGTAGCCATTCCATGGGTCCCAACTCTCCAGGTTTAAGGGATTCTTCCTTCAGCTAAAACATGCGTGGGAAACACAGAGTATGGTCCACCATGTGATTGGGAAACGTTTTCAAATGCATCTCAGGTTTCGTCCCCTGGTACTCGGGTTCACCGTTCCAGACGCTTTACTAACACTCTCCCCACTTGGAGAGTCAGTGCCTTTAACCTACTGTTTGGCACAGTTTGCAATTTCTGCGCAAGATGAACAGGAATAGGGAGAACCAATGAGAGACTAGCTGTAGGTGTCTGCACGGGCAAATGGAACGCTCATCTCCCACCAGGAAGAGGGATTAACCAAAGGCTCAGCGTGCCCTGCCGGAACCAGATTAGGGCCTGAAGCAATCCTGCGGTTTTGCGGCCAGCTCACAAGACAGTGAGTTGAAGAAAGGAGCTCAGGGGCACTGTAATTCACAAACCTGCAGAGTTATGAATGACAGCTATCGTCCAAAAATGTATTGAAGTAAGTCTTCGAAGAGGACTTAAAAGCGGGGCAGAATTTAAGGAAAATGATTTCAGGGGTTAGACTGGAATTGCACTTAAAGCATAGGAAAAGAGGCAGCATGTCGACAATGATGCACTTGCCCAAAAAGGGCGTATGCGTTTTTTCCTGAATATATTCAGGAAAAAACGCATACGCCGTTTTTGGCCAACCAAGCAAGCGTGTAAAGGAAAACTGCACTACAATGAAGTCTCACTCCCCCCCGTCAAGAGGGCCATCTGAAAAAAGTGTAAAATCCAGAAAGGCAGGACAGGTCATGGAGAACAGGGAATCTTGTTATGCTGATGGGAGGGATGTAAATTGCCCACAGCCACTCTGGAGAAGTGTATGGTGTTTACTGAAACTCGTAGGAAACAAAGCAACACAGCCTATGGCACTTCCACTTAGGGTCCTATAGCTTAGGGAAATTAAAATCAAAAACACACAGCCACCCCAAAGTTTGGGACGGCTCTGTTTACAAGAACCTCGTCTACGGTACAAGTTAAATATCAGAGAAAGCAAAAAATGGATAAAGAAGTTGTGGTACGCACGTACAATGGAATATCACTCAGCAATGAAATCTACGTCATGAGTCCCAGAGCGGCATAATGAGTGGATTCAGGTACGACGATTCTACGAGAAATAAGTCACACAGAAAAAGAAACATCATAAGATATCACTAATACACGGAACGTAAACTTAGCTACACATGAACTGAATTACAAAACAGAAGAGGGTCTCGAATTTAGAAAACCAACTTATGCTTGCTTATGGGGAAATGTGAGTTGGGGTGCTGCATTAAACCAGAGATTGAAATTAGCACAGATACCGTTCCATAAAGCAAATATATAATAGACAAGACCTACTCCTTGCTCAACGAAATGGACTCAACACCCCATATTCAACGCCTGGGAATTTACCTGACAAGTAAGAATCTTAAGACCCATGGATGTATATGTCTCCATAAGAAAGTCAAGCGTGTGTACAGGGGCCTAAATGCAGCAGTGAAAATCCGATAAATCCCATTATCAAAATAAATTTCACAAACACAACCCAATGACAGTGAAATAGAGAGCAATTCTTAAATAAATCATTCAGGGCTTGTGATGCAACCTGGATTTACCACACCTACACCCAGAGCTGGGTGAGACATAATGCTGGACACTTCGGGCTGATAGCATTGGTGAGGTTGGTTGAGCAAACGCAGATCCTTTGAAGTCATACTGCATGGTACCCATTCCATGGGTCCCAACTCTCCAGGTTTAAGGGATTCTTCCTTCAGCTAAAACATGCGTGGGAAACACAGAGTATGGTCCACCATGAGATTGGGAAACGTTTTCAAATGCATCTCAGGTTTCGTCCCCTGGTACTCGGGTTCACCGTTCCAGACGCTTTACTAACACTCTCCCCACTTGGAGAGTCAGTGCCTTTAACCTACTGTTTGGCACAGTTTGCAATTTCTGCGCAAGATGAACAGGAATAGGGAGAACCAATGAGAGACTAGCTGTAGGTGTCTGCACGGGCAAATGGAACGCTCATCTCCCACCAGGAAGAGGGATTAACCAAAGGCTCAGCGTGCCCTGCCGGAACCAGATTAGGGCCTGAAGCAATCCTGCGGTTTTGCGGCCAGCTCACAAGACAGTGAGTTGAAGAAAGGAGCTCAGGGGCACTGTAATTCACAAACCTGCAGAGTTATGAATGACAGCTATCGTCCAAAAATGTATTGAAGTAAGTCTTCGAAGAGGACTTAAAAGCGGGGCAGAATTTAAGGAAAATGATTTCAGGGGTTAGACTGGAATTGCACTTAAAGCATAGGAAAAGAGGCAGCATGTCGACAATGATGCACTTGCCCAAAAAGGGCGTATGCGTTTTTTCCTGAATATATTCAGGAAAAAACGCATACGCCGTTTTTGGCCAACCAAGCAAACGTGTAAAGGAAAACTGCACTACAATGAAGTCTCACTCCCCCCCGTCAAGAGGGCCATCTGAAAAAAGTGTAAAATCCAGAAAGGCAGGACAGGTCATGGAGAACAGGGAATCTTGTTATGCTGATGGGAGGGATGTAAATTGCCCACAGCCACTCTGGAGAAGTGTATGGTGTTTACTGAAACTCGTAGGAAACAAAGCAACACAGCCTATGGCACTTCCACTTAGGGTCCTATAGCTTAGGGAAATTAAAATCAAAAACACACAGCCACCCCAAAGTTTGGGACGGCTCTGTTTACAAGAACCTCGTCTACGGTACAAGTTAAATATCAGAGAAAGCAAAAAATGGATAAAGAAGTTGTGGTACGCACGTACAATGGAATATCACTCAGCAATGAAATCTACGTCATGAGTCCCGTAGCGGCATAATGAGTGGATTCAGGTACGACGATTCTACGAGAAATAAGTCACACAGAAAAAGAAACATCATAAGATATCACTAATACACGGAACGTAAACTTAGCTACACATGAACTGAATTACAAAACAGAAGAGGGTCTCGAATTTAGAAAACCAACTTATGCTTGCTTATGGGGAAATGTGAGTTGGGGTGCTGCATCAAACCAGAGATTGAAATTAGCACAGATACCGTTCCATAAACCAAATATATAATAGACAAGACCTACTCCTTGCTCAACGAAATGGACTCAACACCCCATATTCAATGCCTGGGAATTTACCTGACAAGTAAGAATCTTAAGACCCATGGATGTATATGTCTCCATAAGAAAGTCAAGCGTGTGTACAGGGGCCTAAACGCAGCAGTGAAAATCCGATAAATCCCATTATCAAAATAAATTTCACAAACACAACCCAATGACAGTGAAATAGAGAGCAATTCTTAAATAAATCATTCAGGGCTTGTGATGCAACCTGGATTTACCACACCTACACCCAGAGCTGGGTGAGACATAATGCTGGACACTTCGGGCTGATAGCATTGGTGAGGTTGGTTGAGCAAACGCAGATCCTTTGAAGTCATACTGCATGGTACCCATTCCATGGGTCCCAACTCTCCAGGTTTAAGGGATTCTTCCTTCAGCTAAAACATGCGTGGGAAACACAGAGTATGGTCCACCATGTGATTGGGAAACGTTTTCAAATGCATCTCAGGTTTCGTCCCCTGGTACTCGGGTTCACCGTTCCAGACGCTTTACTAACACTCTCCCCACTTGGAGAGTCAGTGCCTTTAACCTATTGTTTGGCACAGTTTGCAATTTCTGCGCAAGATTAACAGGAATAGGGAGAAGCAATGAGAGACTAGTTGTAGGTGTCTGCACGGGCAAATGGAACACTCATTTCCCACCAGGAAGAGGAATTAACCAAAGGCTCAGCGTGCCCTGCCAGAAAAAGATTAGGGCCTGAAGCAATCCTGCGGTTTTGCGGCCAGCTCACAAGAAAGCAAGTTGAAGAAAGGAGCTCAGGGGCACTGTAATTCACAAACCTGCAGAGTTATGAATGACAGCTATGGTCCAAAAATGTATTGAATTAAGTCTTCGAAGAGGACTGAAAGTGGGGCAGAATTTCAGGAAAACGATTTCAGGGGGTAGACTGGAATTGCACTTAAAGCATAGGAAAAGAGGCAGAATGTCCACAATGATGCACTTGGCCAAAAAGGGCGTATGCGTTTTTTCCTGAATATATTCAGGAAAAAACGCATACGCCCTTTTTGGCCAACCAAGCAAGCGTGTAAAGGAAATCTGCACTACAATGAAGTCTCACTGCCCCCCGGTCAAAAGGGCCAGCTGAAACAAGTGTAAAATCCAGAAAGGCAGGACAGGTCATGGAGAACAGGGAGCCTTGTTATGCTGATGGACGGGATGTAAATTGCCAACAGCCACTCTGGAGAAGTGTATGGTGTTTCCTGAAACACGTAGGAAACAAAGCAACACAGCCTATGGCACTTCCACGTATGGTCCTATAGCTTAGGGAAATTAAAATCAAAAACACACAGCCACCCCAAAGTTTGGGACGGCTCTGTTTACAAGAACCTCGTCTACGGTACAAGTTAAATATCCGACAAAGCAGAAAATGGATAAAGAAGTTGTGGTACGTTCGTACAATGGAATATCAGTCAGCAATGCGATCTACGTCATCAGGCCCGTAGCGGCATAATGAGTGGATTCACGTACGACGATTCTACGAGAAATAAGTCACACAGAAAAAGAAATATCATAAGATATCACTAATACACGGAACGTAAACTTGGCTACACATGAACTGAATTACAAAACAGAACAGGGTCTCAAATTTAGAAAACCAACTTATGCTTGCTTATGGGGAAAGATGAGTTGGGGTGCTGTATCAAACCGGAGATTGAAATTAGCACAGTTACCGTTCCATAAGGCAAATATATAATAGACACGACCTATTCCTTGCTCAACGAAATGGACTCAACACCTCATATTCAACGCCGGGGAATATACCTGACAACTAAGAATCTTAAGACCCATGGATTTATATGTCTCCATAAGGAAATCAAGCGTGTGTACAGCGGCCTAAACACAGCAGTGAAAATCCGATAAATCCCATTATCAAAATAAATTTCACAAACAAAACACAATGACAGTGAAATAGAGAGCAATTCTTAAATAACTCATTCAGGGCTTGTGATGCAACCTGGATTTACCACATCTACACCCAGAGCTGGGTGAGACATAAGGCTGGACACTTCGGGCTCATAGCATTGGTGAGGTTCGGTGAGCAAACGCAGACCCTTTGAAGTCATACTGCATGGTACCCATTCCATGGTTCCCAACTCTCCAGGTTTAAGGGATTCTTCCTTCAGCTAAAACATGCATGGGAAACCCAGAGTATGGTCCACTGTGTGATTGGGAAACGTTATCAAATGCATCTCAGGATTCGTCCCCTGGTACTCGGGTTCACCATTCCAGACGCTTTACTAACACTCTCCACACTTGAAGAGTCAGTGCCTTTAACCTCCTGTTTGGCACAGTTTGCAATTTCTGCGCAAGATGAACATGAATAGGGAGAACCAATGAGAGACTAGCTGTAGGTGTCTGCACGGGCAAATGGAATGCTCATTTCCCACCAGGAAGAGGGATTAACCAAAGACTCAGCGTGTCCTGCCGGAACCAGATTAGGGCCTGAAGCAATCCTGCGATTTTGCGGCCAGCTCACAAGAAAGCGAGTTGAAGAAAGGAGCTCAGGGGCACTGTAATTCACAAACCTGCAGAGTTATGAATGAGAGCTATCGTCCAAAAATATATTGAAGTAAGTCTTCGAAGTGGATTGAAAGCGGGGCAGAATTTCAGGAAAACGATTTCAGGGGGTAGACTGGAATTGCACTTAAAGCATAGGGAAAGAGGCAGAATGTCGACAATGATGCACTTGGCCAAAAAGGTCGTATGGGTTTTTTCCTGAATATATTCATGAAAAAACGCATACGCCCTTTTTGGCCAACCAAGCATGCGTGTAAAGGAAATCTGCACTACAATGAAGACTCACTGCCCCCCGGTCAAAAGGGCCATCTGAAACAAGTGTAAAATCCAGAAAGGCAGGACAGGTCATGGAGAACAGGGAGCCTTGTTATGCTGATGGGCGGGATGTAAATTGCCAACAGCCAATCTGGAGAAGTGTATGGTGTTTCCTGAAACACGTAGGAAACAAAGCAACACAGCCTACGGCACTTCAACTTATGGTCCTATAGCTTAGGGAAATTAAAATAAAAAACAAACAGCCAACCCAAAGTTTGGGACGGCTCTGTTTACAAGAACCTCGTCTACGGTAGAAGTTAAATATCCGAGAAAGCAAAAAATGGATAAAGAAGTTGAGGTACGTACGTACAATGGAATATCACTCAGCAATGAATTCTACGTCATCAGGCCCGTAGCGCCATAATGAGTGGATTCAGGTATGACGATTCTACGAGAAATAAGTAACACAGAAAAAGAAACATAAGATATCACTAATACACGGAACGTAAACTTGGCTACACATGAACTGAATTACAAAACAGAACAGGGTCTCAAATTTAGAAAAGCAACTTATGCTTGTTGATGGGGAAAGGTGTGTTGGGGTGCTGCATAAAACCAGAGATTGAAATTAGCACAGATACCATTCCAGAAGCAAAATATACAATAGAAAAGACCTACTCCTTGCTCAACGAAATGGACTCAACACCCCATATTCAACGCCTGGGAATATAAGTGACAAGTAAGAATCTTAAGACCCATGGATTTATATGTCTCCATAAGGAAATCAAGCGTGTGTACAGCGGCCTAAACACAGCAGTGAAAATCCGATAAATCCCATTATGAAAATAAATTTCAAAAACGAAACACAATAACAGTGAAATAGAGAGCAATTTTTAAATAATTCATTCAGGGCTTGTGATGCAACCTGGATTTACCACATCTACACCCAGAGCTGGGTGAGACATAAGGCTGGACACTTCGGGCTGATAGCATTGGTGAGGTTCGGTGAGCAAACGCAGACCTTTTGAAGTCATACTGCATGGTAGCCATTCCATGGGTCCCAACTCTCCAGGTTTAAGGGATTCTTCCTTCAGCTAAAACATGCATGGGAACCCCAGAGTATGATCCACCGTGTAATTGGGAAACGTTTTCAAATGCATCTCAGGTTTCGTCCCCTGGTACTCGGGTTCACCGTTCCAGACGCTTTACTAACACTCTCCCCACTTGGAGAGTCAGTGCCTTTAACCTCCTGTTTGGCACAGTTTGCAATTTCTGCGCAAGATGAACAGGAATAGGGAGAACCAATGAGAGACTAGCTGTAGGTGTCTGCACGGGCAAATGGAACGCTCATTTCCCACCAGGAAGAGGAATTAACCAAAGGCTCAGCGTGCCCTGCCGGAAACAGATTAGGGCCTGAAGCAATCCTGCGGTTTTGCGGCCAGCTCACAAGAAAGCGAGTTGAAGAAAAGAGCTCAGGGGCACTGTAATTCACAAACCTGCAGAGTTATGAATGACAGCTATCGTCCAAAAATGTATTGAAGTAAGTCTTGGAAGAGGACTTGAAAGCGGGGCAGAATTTCAGGAAAACGATTTCAGGGGGTAGACTGGAATTGCACTTAAAGCATAGGAAAAGAGGCAGAATTTCGAAAATGATGCACTTGACCAAAAAGGGCGTATGCGTTTTTTCCTGAATATATTCAGGAAAAAACGCATACGCCCTTTTTGGCCAACCAAGCAAGCGTGTAAAGGAAATCTGCACTACAATGAAGTCTCACTGCCCCCCGTTCAAAAGGGCCATCTGAAAAAAGTGTAAAATCCAGAAAGGCAGGACAGGTCATGGAGAACAGGGAGCCTTGTTATGCTGATGGGCGCGATGTAAATTGCCAACAGCCACTCTGGAGAAGTGTATGGTGTTTCCTGAAACACGTAGGAAACAAAGCAACACAGCCTATGGCACTTCCACTTAGGGTCCTATAGCTTAGGGAAATTAAAATCAAAAACACACAGCCACCCCAAAATTTGGGACGGCTCTGTTTACAAGAACCTCGTCTACGGTACAAGTTAAATATCCGAGAAAATAAAAAATGGATAAAGAAGTTGTGGTACGTAAGTACAACGGAATATCACTCAGCAATGAAATCTAGGTCATCAGGCCCATAGCGGCATAATGAGTGGATTCAGGTACGACGATTCTACGAGAAATAAGTCACACAGAAAAAGAAACTTCATAAGATATCACTAATACACGGAACGTAAACTTGGCTACACATGAACTGAATTACAAAACAGAACAGGGTCTCAAATTTAGAAAACAAACTTATGCTTGCTTATGGGGAAAGGTGAGTTGGGGTGCTGCATAAAACCAGAGATTGAAATTATCACAGATACCGTTCCATAAGTCAAATATATAATAGACAAGACCTACTCCTTGCTCAACGAAATGGAATCAAGACCTCATATTCAACGCCTGGGAATATACCTGACAAGTAAGAATCTTAAGACCCATGGATTTATATGTCTCCATAAGGAAATCAAGCGTGTGTACAGCGGCCTAACCGCAGCAGTGAAAATCCGATAAATCCCATTATCAAAATTAATTTCAAAAACAAAACACTATGACAGGGAAATTGAGAGCAATTCTTAAATAATTCATTCAGGGCTTGTGATGCAACCTGGATTTACCACATCTACACCCAGAGCTGGGTGAGACATAAGGCTGGACACTTCGGGCTGATAGCATTGGTGATGTTTGGTGAGCAAACGCAGACCATTTGAAGTCATACTGCATGGTAGCCATTCCATGGGTCCCAACTCTCCAGGTTTAAGGGATTCTTCCTTCAGCTAAAACATGCATGGGAAACCCAAAGTATGGTCCACCGTGTGATTGGGAAACGTTTTCAAATGCATCTCAGGTTTCGTCCCCTGGTACTCGGGTTCACCGTTCCAGACGCTTTACTAACACTCTCCCCACTTGGAGAGTCAGTGCCTTTAACGTCCTGTTTGGCACAGTTGCAATTTCTGCGCAAGATGAACAGGAATAGGGAGAACTAATGAGAGACTAGCTGTAGGTGTCTGCACGGGCAAATGGAACGCTCATCTCCCACCAGGAAGAGGGATTAACCAAAGGCTCAGCGTGCCCTGCCGGAACTAGATTAGGGCCTGAAGCAATCCTGCGGTTTTGCGGCCAGCTCACAAGACAGTGAGTTGAAGAAAGGAGCTCAGGGGCACTGTAATTCACAAACCTGCAGAGTTATGAATGACAGCTATCGTCCAAAAATGTATTGAAGTAAGTCTTCGAAGAGGACTTAAAAGCGGGGCAGAATTTAAGGAAAATGATTTCAGGGGTTAGACTGGAATTGCACTTAAAGCATAGGAAAAGAGGCAGCATGTCGACAATGATGCACTTGCCCAAAAAGGGCGTATGCGTTTTTTCCTGAATATATTCAGGAAAAAACGCATACGCCGTTTTTGGCCAACCAAGCAAGCGTGTAAAGGAAAACTGCACTACAATGAAGTCTCACTCCCCCACGTCAAGAGGGCCATCTGAAAAAAGTGTAAAATCCAGAAAGGCAGGACAGGTCATGGAGAACAGGGAGTCTTGTTATGCTGATGGGAGGGATGTAAATTGCCCACAGCCACTCTGGAGAAGTGTATGGTGTTTACTGAAACTCGTAGGAAACAAAGAAACACAGCCTATGGCACTTCCACTTAGGGTCCTATAGCTTAGGGAAATTAAAATCAAAAACACACAGCCACCCCAAAGTTTGGGACGGCTCTGTTTACAAGAACCTCGTCTACGGTACAAGTTAAATATCAGAGAAAGCAAAAAATGGATAAAGAAGTTGTGGTACGCACGTACAATGGAATATCACTCAGCAATGAAATCTACGTCATGAGTCCTGTAGCGGCATAATGAGTGGATTCAGGTACGACGATTCTACGAGAAATAAGTCACACAGAAAAAGAAACATCATAAGATATCACTAATACACGGAACGTAAACTTAGCTACACATGAACTGAATTACAAAACAGAAGAGGGTCTCGAATTTAGAAAACCAACTTATGCTTGCTTATGGGGAAATGTGAGTTGGGGTGCTGCATCAAACCAGAGATTGAAATTAGCACAGATACCGTTCCATAAACCAAATATATAATAGACAAGACCTACTCCTTGCTCAACGAAATGGACTCAACACCCCATATTCAACGCCTGGGAATTTACCTGACAAGTAAGAATCTTAAGACCCATGGATGTATATGTCTCCATAAGAAAGTCAAGCGTGTGTACAGGGGCCTAAACGCAGCAGTGAAAATCCGATAAATCCCATTATCAAAATAAATTTCACAAACACAACCCAATGACAGTGAAATAGAGAGCAATTCTTAAATAAATCATTCAGGGCTTGTGATGCAACCTGGATTTACCACACCTACACCCAGAGCTGGGTGAGACATAATGCTGGACACTTCGGGCTGATAGCATTGGTGAGGTTGGTTGAGCAAACGCAGATCCTTTGAAGTCATACTGCATGGTACCCATTCCATGGGTCCCAACTCTCCAGGTTTAAGGGATTCTTCCTTCAGCTAAAACATGCGTGGGAAACACAGAGTATGGTCCACCATGTGATTGGGAAACGTTTTCAAATGCATCTCAGGTTTCGTCCCCTGGTACTCGGGTTCACCGTTCCAGACGCTTTACTAACACTCTTCCCACTTGGAGAGTCAGTGCCTTTAACCTACTGTTTGGCACAGTTTGCAATTTCTGCGCAAGATTAACAGGAATAGGGAGAAGCAATGAGAGACTAGTTGTAGGTGTCTGCACGGGCAAATGGAAAACTCATTTCCCACCAGGAAGAGGAATTAACCAAAGGCTCAGCGTGCCCTGCCAGAAAAAGATTAGGGCCTGAAGCAATCCTGCGGTTTTGCGGCCAGCTCACAAGAAAGCAAGTTGAAGAAAGGAGCTCAGGGGCACTGTAATTCACAAACCTGCAGAGTTATGAATGACAGCTATGGTCCAAAAATGTATTGAATTAAGTCTTCGAAGAGGACTGAAAGTGGGGCAGAATTTCAGGAAAACGATTTCAGGGGGTAGACTGGAATTGCACTTAAAGCATAGGAAAAGAGGCAGAATGTCCACAATGATGCACTTGGCCAAAAAGGGCGTATGCGTTTTTTCCTGAATATATTCAGGAAAAAACGCATACGCACTTTTTGGACAACCAAGCAAGCGTGTAAAGGAATCTGCACTACCATGAAGTCTCTCTGCCCCGCATTCCAAAAGGCCATCTGAAACAGGTGTAAAATCCAGAAAGGCAGGACAGGTCAAGGAGAACAGGGAGCTTTGTTATGCTGATGGGCGGGATGTAAAATGCCAACAGCCACTCTGGAGAAGTGTATGGTGTTTCCTGAAACACGTAGGAAACAAGGCAACACAGCCTATGGCACTTCCACTTAGGGTCCTATAGCTTAGGGAAATTAAAATCAAACACACACCGCCACCCCAAAGTTTAGGACGGCTCTGTTTACAAGAACCTCGTCTACGGTACAGGTTAAATATCCGAGAAAGCAAAAAATGGATAAAGAATTTGTGGTACGTACGTACAATGGAATATCACTCAGCAATGAGATCTATGTCATCAGGCCCGTAGCGGCATAATGAGTGGATTCCGGTACGACGATTCTACGAGAAATAAGTCACACAGAAAAAGAAACATCATAAGATATCACTAATACACGGAACGTAAACTTGGCTACACATGAACTGAATTACAAAACAGAACAGGGTCGCAAATTTAGAAAACCAACTTATGCTTGCTTATGGGGAAAGGTGAGTTGGGGTGCTGAATCAAACCAGAGATTGAAATTAGCACAGATACCGTTCCATAAGCCAAATATATAACAGACAAGACCTACTACTTGCTCAACGAAATGGAATCAACACCACATATTCAACGCCTGGGAATATACCTGACAAGTAAGAATCTTAAGACCCATGGATTTATATGTCTCCATAAGGAAATCTAGCGTGTGTACAGCGGCCTAAACGCAGCAGTGAAAATCCGATAAATCCCATTATCAAAATTAATTTCAAAAACAAAACACAATGACACTGAATTAGAGAGCCATTCTTAAATAATTCATTCAGGGTTTCTGATGCAACCTGGATTTACCACATCTAAACCCAGAGCTGGGTGAGACATAAGGCTGGACACTTCGGGCTGATAGCATTGGTGAAGTTCTGTGAGCAAACGCAGACCTTTTGAAGTCATACTGCATGGTACCCATTCCATGGGTCCCAACTCTCCAGGTTTAAGGGATTCTTCCTTCAGCTAAAACATGCATGGGAAACCCAGAGTATGGTCGACCGTGTGATTGGGAAACGTTTTCAAATGCATCTCAGGTTTCGTACCCTGGTACTCGGGTTCACCATTCCAGACGCTTTACTAACACTCTCCCCACTTGGAGAGTCAGTGCCTTTAACCTCCTGTTTGGCACAGTTTGCAATTTCTGCACAAGATGAACAGGAATAGGAAGAACCAATGAGAGACTAGCTGTAGGTGTCTGCACGGGCAAATGGAACGCTCATTTCCCACCAGGAAGAGGAATTAACCAAAGGCTCAGGCTGCCCTGCCGGAAACAGTTTAGGGCCTGAAGAAATCCTGCGGTTTGCGGGCAGCTCAAAAGAAAGCGAGTTGAAGAAAGGAACTCAGGGGCACTGTAATTCAGAAACCTGCAGAGTTAAGAATGAGAGCTATCGTCCAAAAATGTATTGAAGTAAGTCTTCGAAGAGGACTTGAAAGCGGGGCAGAATTACAGGAAAACGATATCAGGGGGTAGACTGGAATTTCACTTAAAGCATAGGAAAAGAGGCAGAGTGTCCACAATGATGCACTTGGCCAAAAAGGGCGTATGCGCTTTTTCCTGAATATATTCAGGAAAAACGCATACGCACTTTTTCGCCAACCAAGCAAGCGTGTCAAGGAAATCTGCACTGCAATGAAGTCTCACTGCCCCCCGGTCAAAAGGGCCATCTGAAAAAAGTGTAAAATCCAGAAAGGCAGGACAGGTCATGGAGAAGAGTGAGCCTTGTTATGCTGATGGGCGGGATGTAAAATGCCAACAGCCACTCTGGAGAAGTGTATGGTGTTTCCTGAAACACGTAGGAAACAAGGCAACACAGCCTATGGCACTTCCACTTAGGGTCCTATAGCTTAGGGAAATTAAAATCAAAAACACACAGCCACCCCAAAGTTTAGGACGGCTCTGTTTACAAGAACCTCGTCTACGGTACAGGTTAAATATCCGAGAAAGCAAAAAATGGATAAAGAATTTGTGGTACGTACGTACAATGGAATATCACTCAGCAATGAGATCTATGTCATCAGGCCCGTAGCGGCATAATGAGTGGATTCCGGTACGACGATTCTACGAGAAATAAGTCACACAGAAAAAGAAACATCATAAGATATCACTAATACACGGAACGTAAACTTGGCTACACATGAACTGAATTACAAAACAGAACAGGGTCGCAAATTTAGAAAACCAACTTATGCTTGCTTATGGGGAAAGGTGAGTTGGGGTGCTGCATCAAACCAGAGATTGAAATTAGCACAGATACCGTTCCATAAGCCAAATATATAACAGACAAGACCTACTACTTGCTCAACGAAATAGAATCAACACCACATATTCAACGCCTGGGAATATACCTGACAAGTAAGAATCTTAAGACCCATGGATTTATATGTCTCCATAAGGAAATCTAGCGTGTGTACAGCGGCCTAAACGCAGCAGTGAAAATCCGATAAATCCCATTATCAAAATAAATTTCAAAAACAAAACACAATGACAGTGAAATAGAGAGCAATTCTTAAATAATTCATTCAGGGTTTCTGATGCAACCTGGATTTACCACATCTAAACCCAGAGCTGGGTGAGTCATAAGGCTGGACACTTCGGGCTGATAGCATTGGTGAAGTTCTGTGAGCAAACGCAGACCTTTTGAAGTCATACTGCATGGTACCCATTCCATGGGTCCCAACTCTCCAGGTTTAAGGGATTCTTCCTTCAGCTAAAACATTCATGGGAAACCCAGAGTATGGTCCACCGTGTGATTGGGAAACGTTTTTAAATGCATCTCAGGTTTCGTACCCTGGTACTCGGGTTCACCATTCCAGACGCTTTACTAACACTCTCCCCATTTGGAGAGTCAGTGCCTTTAACCTCCTGTTTGGCACAGTTTGCAATTTCTGCACAAGATGAACAAGAATAGGAAGAACCAATGAGAGACTAGCTGTAGGTGTCTGCACGGGCAAATGGAACGCTCATTTCCCACCAGGAAGAGGAATTAACCAAAGGCTCAGGCTGCCCTGCCGGAACCAGTTTAGGGCCTGAAGCAATCCTGCGGTTTGCGGGCAGCTCAAAATAAAGCGAGTTGAAGAAAGGAACTCAGGGGCACTGTAATTCACAAACCTGCAGAGTTAAGAATGACAGCTATCGTCCAAAAATGTATTGAAGTAAGTCTTCGAAGAGGACTTGAAAGCGGGGCAGAATTACAGGAAAACGATATCAGGGGGTAGACTGGAATTGCACTTAAAGCATAGGAAAAGAGGCAGAATGTCCACAATGATGCACTTGGCCATAAAGGGCGTATGCGCTTTTTCCTGAATATATTCAGGAAAAACGCATAACGCCCTTTATCGCCAACCAAGCAAGCGTGTCAAGGAAATCTGTACTGCAATGAAGTCTCACTGCCCCCCGGTCAAAAGGGCCATCTGAAAAAAGTGTAAAATCCAGAAAGGCAGGACAGGTCATGGAGAAGAGGGAGCCTTGTTATGCTGATGGGCGGGATGTAAATTGCCAACAGCCACTCTGGAGAAGTGTATGGTGTTTCCTAAAACACGTAGGAAACAAAGCAACAAAGCCTATGGCACTTCCACTTAGGGTCCTATAGCTTAGGGAAATTAAAATCAAAAACACACAGCCACCCCAAAGTTTGGGCCGGCTCTGTTTACAAGAACCTCGTCTACGGTACAAGTTAAATATCCGAGAAAGCAAAAAATGGATAAAGAAGTTGTGGTACGTACGTACAATGGAATAACACTCAGCAATGAAATCTACGTCATCAGGCCCGTAGCGGCATAATGAGTGGATTCAGGTACGACGATTTTACGAGAAATAAGTCACACAGAAAAAGAAACATCATAAGATATCACTAATACACGGAATGTAAACTTGGCTACACATGAACTGAATTACAAAACAGAACAGGGTCTCAAATTTAGAAAACCAACTTATGCTTGCTTAGGGGAAAGTTGAGTTGGGGGGCTGCATAAAACCAGAGATTGAAATTAGCACAGATACCGTTCCATAAGCCAAATATATAATAGACAAGACCTACACCTTGCTCAACGAAATGGACTCAACACCCCATACTCAACGCCTGGGAATATACCTGACAAGTAAGAATCTTAAGAAACATGTATTTATATGTCTCCATAAGGAAGTCAAGCGTGTGTACAGTGACCTAAACGCAGCAGTGAATATCCGATAAATCCCATTAACAAAATAAATTTCAAAAACAAAACACAATGACAATGAAATAGAGAGCAATTCTTAAATAGTTCATTCAGGGCTTGTGATGCAACCTGGATTTACCACATCTACACCCATAGCTGGGTGAGACATAAGGCTGGACACTTCGGGCTGATAGCATTGGTGAGGTTCGGTGAGCAAACGCAGACCCTTTGAAGTCATACTGCATGGTACCCATTCCATGGATCCCAACCCTCCATGTTTAAGGGATTCTTCCTTCAGCTAAAACATGCATGGGAAACCCAGAGTATGGTCCACCGTGTGATTGGGAAACGTTTTCAAATGCATCTCAGGTTTCGACCCCTGGTACTCGGGTGCACCGTTCCAGACGCTTTACTAACACTCTCCCCACTTGGAGAGTCAGTGCCTTTAACCTCCTGTTTGGCACTGTTTGCAATTTCTGCGCAAGATGAACAGGAATAGGGAGAACCAATGAGAGACTAGCTGTAGGTGTCTGCACGGGAAAATGGAACGCTCATTTCCCACCAGGAAGAGGAATTAACCAAAGGCTCAGCGTGCCCTGCCGGAACCAGAAGAAGGCCTGAAGCAATCCTGCGGTTTTGCGGCCAGCTCAAAAGAAAGCGAGTTGAAGAAAGGAACTCAGGGGCACTGTAATTCACAAACCTGCAGAGTTAAGAATGACAGCTATCGTCCAAAAATGTATTGAAGTAAGTCTTCGAAGAGGACTTGAAAGCGGGGCAGAATTTCAGGAAAACGATTTCATCGGGTAGACTGGAATTGCACTTAAAGCATAGGAAAAGAGGCAGAATGTCGACAATGATGCACTTGGCCAAAAAAGGCGTATGCGTTTTTCCCTGAATATATTCAGGAAAAAACGCATATGCCCTTTTTGGCCAACCAAGCAAGCATGAAAAGGAAATCTGCACTACAATGAAGTCTCACTGCCCCCCGGTCAAAAGGGCCATCTGAAAAAAGTGTAAAATCCAGAAAGGCAGGACAGGTCATGGAGAAGAGGGAGCCTTGTTATGATGATGGGCGGGATGTGAATTGCCAACAGCCACTCAGGAGAAGTGTATGGTGTTTCCTGAAACATGTAGGAAACAAAGCAACACAGCCTATGGCACTTCCACTTAGGGTCCTATAGCTTAGGGAAATTAAAATCAAAAACACACAGCCACCCCAAAATTTGGGATGGCTCGGTTACAAGAATCTCGTCTACGGTACAAGTTAAATATCCGAGAAAGCAAAACATGGATAAAGTAGTTGTGGTACGTACGTACAATGGAATATCACTCAGCAATGAGATCTACGTCATTAGGCCCGTAGCGGCATAATGAGTGATTTCAGGTACGACGATTCTACGAGAAATAAGTCATACAGAAAAAGAAACATCATAAGATATCACTAATACACGGAACGTAAACTTGGCTACACATGAACTGAATTACAAAACAGAACAGGGTCTCAAATTTAGAAAACCAACTTATGCTTGCTTATGGGGAAAGGTGAGTTGGGATGCTGCATCAAAGCAGAGATTGAAATTAGCACAGATACCGTTCCATAAGCCAAATATATAATAGACAAGACCTACTCCTTGCTCAACGAAATGGAATCAACACCCCATATTCAACGCCTGGGAATATACCTGACAAGTAAGAATCTTAAGACCCATGGATTTATATGTCTAAATAAGGAAGTCAAGCGTGTGTACAGTAGCCTAAACGCAGCAGTGAAAATCCGATAAATCCCATTAACAAAAAAAATTTCAAAAACAAAACACAATGACAGTGAAATAGAGAGCAATTCTTAAATAATTCATTCAGGGCTTGTGATGCAACCTGGATTTACCACATCTACACCCAGAGCTGGTTGAGACATAAGGCTGAACACTTCAGGCTGATAGCATTGGTGATGTTTGGTGAACAAACGCAGACCCTTTGAAGTCATACTGCATGGTACCCATTCCATGGGTCCCAACTCTCCAGGTTTAAGGGATTCTTCCTTCAGCTAAAACATGCATGGGAAACCCGGAGTATGTTCCACCGTGTGATTGGGAAACGTTTTCAAATGCATCTCAGGTTTCATCCCCTGGTACTCGGGTGCACCGTTCCAGACACTTTACTAACACTCTCCCCACTTGGAAAGTCAGTGCCTTTAAACTTCTGTTTGGCACAGTTTGCAATTTCTGCGCAAGATGAACAGGAATAGGGACAAACAATGAGAGTCTAGCTGTAGGTGTCTGCACGGGCAAATGGAACGCTCATTTCCCACCAGGAAGAGGAATTAACCAAAGGCTCAGCATGCCCTGTCGGAACCAGATTAGGGCCTGAAAAAAACCTGCGGTTTTGCGGCCAGCTCACAAGAAAGCGAGTTGAAGAAAGGAGCTCAGGGGCACTGTAATTCACAAACCTGCAGAGTTATGAATGACAGCTATCGTCCAAAAATGTATTGAAGTAAGTCTTCGAAGAGGACTTGAAAGCGGGGCAGAATTTCAGGAAAACAATTTCAGGGGGTAGACTGGAATTGCACTTAAAGCATAGGAAAAGAGGCAGAATGTCGACAATGATGCAGTTGGTCAAAAAGGGCGTATGCGTTTTTTCCTGAATATATTCAGGAAAAAACGCATACGCCCTTTTTGGCCAACCAAGCAAGCGTGTAAAGGAAATCTGCACTACAATGAAGTCTCACTGCCCCCGGTCAAAAGGGCCATCTGAAAAAAGTGTAAAATCCAGAAAGGCAGAACAGGTCATGGAGAACAGGGAGCCTTGTTATGCTGATGGTCGGGATGTAAATTGCCAACAACCACTCTGGAGAAGTGTATGGTGTTTCCTGAAACACATAGGAAACAAAGCAACACAGCCTATGGCACTTCCACTTATGGTCCTATAGCTTAGGAAAATTAAAATCAAAAACACACAGCCACCCCAACATTTGGGACGGCTCTGTTTACAAGAACCTCGTCTACGGTACAAGTTAAATATCCGAGAAAGCAAAAAATGG
The DNA here is from genome assembly GCF_059928025.1 of Delphinapterus leucas. Classification (NCBI taxonomy): domain Eukaryota; kingdom Metazoa; phylum Chordata; class Mammalia; order Artiodactyla; family Monodontidae; genus Delphinapterus; species Delphinapterus leucas. The sequence goes on along the minus strand of NW_028322255.1, from coordinate 3,286,291 downwards.
ATAAAGAAGTTGAGGTACGTACGTACAATGGAATATCACTCAGCAATGAGATCTACGTCATCAGGCCCGTAGCGGCATAATGAGTGGATTCAGGTACGACGATTCTACGAGAAATAAGTCACACAGAAAAAGAAACATCATAAGATATCACTAATACACGGAACGTAAACTTGGCTAAACATGAACTGAATTACAAAACAGAACATGGTCTCAAATTTAGAAAACCAACTTATGCTTGCTTATGGGGAAAGGTGAGTTGGGGTGCTGCATCAAACCAGAGATTGAAATTAGCACAGATATTGTTCCATAAGCCAAATATATAATAGACAAGACCTACCCCTTGCTCAACGAAATGGACTCAACACCCCATATTCAACGCCTGGAAATATACCTGACAAGTAAGAATGTTAAGACCCATGGATTTATATGTCTCCATAAGGAAATCAAGCGTGTGTACAGCGGCCTAAACGCAGCAGTGAAAATCCGATAAATCCCATTATCAAAATTAATTTCAAAAACAAAACACAATGACAGTGAAATAGAGAGCAATTATTAAATAATTCATTCAGGGCTTGTGATGCAACCTGGATTTACCACATATACACCCAGAGCTGGGTGAGACATAAGGCTGGACACTTCGGGCTGATAGCAATGGTGAGGTTCGGTGAGCAAACGCAGACCCTTTGAAGTCATACTGCATGGTAGCCATTCCATGGGTCCCAACTCTCCAGGTTTAAGGGATTCTTCCTTCAGCTAAAACATGCATGGGAAACCCGGGGTATGTTCCACCGTGTGATTGGGAAACGTTTTCAAATGCATCTCCGGTTTCATCCCCTGGTACTCGGGTGCACCGTTCCAGACACTTTACTAACACTCTCCCCACTTGGAAAGTCAGTGCCTTTAAACTTCTGTTTGGCACAGTTTGCAATTTCTGCGCAAGATGAACAGGAATAGGGACAAACAATGAGAGTCTAGCTGTAGGTGTCTGCACGGGCAAATGGAACGCTCATTTCCCACCAGGAAGAGGAATTAACCAAAGGCTCAGCATGCCCTGCCGGAAACAGATTAGGGCCTGAAACAATCCTGCGGTTTTGCGGCCAGCTCACAAGAAAGCGAGTTGAAGAAAGGAGCTCAGGGGCACTGTAATTCACAAACCTGCAGAGTTATGAATGACAGCTATCGTCCAAAAATGTATTGAAGTAAGTCTTCGAAGAGGACTTGAAAGCGGGGCAGAATTTCAGGAAAACGATTTCAGGGGGTAGACTGGAATTGCACTTAAAGCATAGGAAAAGAGGCAGAATGTCCACAATGATGCACTTGGCCAAAAAGGGCGTATGCGTTTTTTCCTGAATATATTCAGGAAAAAACGCATACGCCCTTTTTGGCCAAACAAGCAAGCGTGTAAAGGAAATCTGCACTACAATGAAGTCTCACTGCCCCCGGTCAAAAGGGCCATCTGAAAAAAGTGTAAAATCCAGAAAGGCAGAACAGGTCATGGAGAACAGGGAGCCTTGTTATGCTGATGGTCGGGATGTAAATTGCCAACAACCACTCTGGAGAAGTGTATGGTGTTTCCTGAAACACATAGGAAACAAAGCAACACAGCCTATGGCACTTCCGCTTATGGTCCTATAGCTTAGGAAAATTAAAATCAAAAACACACAGCCACCCCAACATTTGGGACGGCTCTGTTTACAAGAACCTCGTCTACGGTACAAGTTAAATATCCGACAAAGCAAAAAATGGATAAAGAAGTTGAGGTACGTACGTACAATGGAATATCACTCAGCAATGAGATCTACGTCATCAGGCCCGTAGCGGCATAATGAGTGGATTCAGGTACGACGATTCTACGAGAAATAAGTCACACAGAAAAAGAAACATCATAAGATATCACTAATACACGGAACGTAAACTTGGCTAAACATGAACTGAATTACAAAACAGAACATGGTCTCAAATTTAGAAAACCAACTTATGTTTGCTTATGGGGAAAGGTGAGTTGGGGTGCTGCATCAAACCAGAGATTGAAATTAGCACAGATACCGTTCCATAAGCCAAATATATAATAGACAAGACCTACCCCTTGCTCAACGAAATGGACTCAACACCCCATATTCAACGCCTGGAAATATACCTGACAAGTAAGAATGTTAAGACCCATGGATTTATATGTCTCCATAAGGAAATCAAGCGTGTGTACAGCGGCCTAAACGCAGCAGTGAAAATCCGATAAATCCCATTATCAAAATTAATTTCAAAAACAAAACACAATGACAGTGAAATAGAGAGCAATTATTAAATAATTCATTCAGGGCTTGTGATGCAACCTGGATTTACCACATCTACACCCAGAGCTGGGTGAGACATAAGGCTGGACACTTCGGGGTGATAGCAATTGTGAGGTTCGGTGAGCAAACGCAGACCCTTTGAAGTCATACTGCATGGTAGCCATTCCATGGATCCCAACTCTCCAGGTTTAAGGGATTCTTCCTTCAGCTAAAACATGCATGGGAAACCCGGAGTATGTTCCACCGTGTGATTGGGAAACGTTTTCAAATGCATCTCAGGTTTCATCCCCTGGTACTCGGGTGCACCGTTCCAGACACTTTAGTAACACTCTCCCCACTTGGAAAGTCAGTGCCTTTAAATTTCTGTTTGGCACAGTTTGCAATTTCTGCGCAAGATGAACAGGAATAGGGACAAACAATGAGAGTCTACCTGTAGGTGTCTGCACGGGCAAATGGAACGCTCATTTCCCACCAGGAAGAGGAATTAACCAAAGGCTCAGCATGCCCTGCCGGAACTACATTAGGGCCTGAAACAATCCTGCGGTTTTGCGGCCAGCTCACAAGAAAGCGAGTTGAAGAAAGGAGCTCAGGGGCACTGTAATTCACAAACCTGCAGAGTTATGAATGACAGCTATCGTCCAAAAATGTATTGAAGTAAGTCTTCGAAGAGGACTTGAAAGCGGGGCAGAATTTCAGGAAAACGATTTCAGGGAGTGGACTGGAATTGCACTTAAAGCATAGGAAAAGAGGCAGAATGTCGACAATGATGCACTTGGCCAAAAAGGGCGTATGCGTTTTTTCCTGAATATATTCAGGAAAAAACGCATACGCCCTTTTTGGCCAACCAAGTAAGCGTGTAAAGGAAATCTGCACTACAATGAAGTCTCACTGACCCCCGGTCCAAAGGGCCATCTGAAACAAGTTGAAAATCCAGAAAGGCAGGACAGGTCATGGAGAACAGGGAGCCTTGTTATGCTGATGGGCGGGATGTAAATTGCCAGCAGCCACTCTGGAGAAGTGTATGGTGTTTCCTGAAACACGTAGGAAACAAAGCAACACAGCCTATGGCACTTCCACTTAGGGTCCTATAGCTTAGGGAAATTAAAATCAAAAATACACAGCCACCCCAAAGTTTGGGACGGCTCTGTTTACAAGAACCTCGTCTACGGTACAAGTTAAATATCCGAGAAAGCAAAAAATGGATAAAGAAGTTGTGTTACGTACGTACAATGGAATATCACTCAGCAATGTGATCTACGTCATCAGGCCCATAGCGGCATAATGAGTGGATTCAGGTACGACGATTCTATGAGAAATAAGTCACACAGAAAAATAAACATCCTAAGATATCACTAATACACGGAACGTAAACTTGGCTACACATGAACTGAATTAAAAAACAGAACAGGGTCTCAAATTTAGAAAACCAACTTATGCTTGCTTATGGGGAAAGGTGAGTTGGGGTGCTGCATAAAACCAGAGATTGAAATTAGCACAGATACCGTTCTATAAGCCAAATATATAATAGACAAGACCTACTCCTTGCTCAACGAAATGGACTCAACACCCCATATTCAACGCCTGGGAATATACCTGAAGAGTAAGAATCTTAAGACCCATGGATTTATATGTCTCCATAAGAAAGTCAAGCGTGTGTACAGCGGCCTAAACGCACCAGTGAAAATCCGATAAATCCCATTAAAAAAATAAATTTCGAAAACAAATCACAATGACAGTGAAATAGAGAGCAATTCTTAAATAATTCATTCAGGGCTTGTGATGCAACCTGGATTTACCACATCTACATCCAGAGATGGGTGAGATATAAGGCTGGACACTTCGGGCTGATAGCATTGGTGAGGTTTGGTGAGCAAACGCAGACCCTTTGAAGTCATACTGCATGGTACCCATTCCATGGGTCCCAACTCTTCAGGTTTAAGGGATTCTTCCTTCAGCTAAAACATGCATGGGAAACCCAGAGTATGGTCCACCGTGTGATTGGGAAACGTTTTCAAATGCATCTCAGGTTTCGTCCCCTGGTACTCGGGTTCACCGTTCCAGACGCTTTACTAACACTCTCCCCACTTGGAGAGTCAGTGCCTTTAACCTCCTGTTTGGCACAGTTTGCAATTTCTGCGCCAGATGAACAGGAATAGGGAGAACCAATGAGAGACTAGCAGTAGGTGTCTGCACGGGCAAATGGAACGCTCATTTCCCACCAGGAAGAAGAATTAACCAAAGGCTCAGCATGCCCTGCCGGAACCAGATTAATGCCTGAAGCAATCCTGCGGTTTTGCGGCCAGCTCACAAGAAAGCGAGTTGAAGAAATGAGCTCAGGGGCACTGTAATTCACACACCTGCAGAGTTATGAATGACAGCTATCGTCCAAAAATGTATTGAAGTAAGTCTTGGAAGAGGACTTGAAATCGGGGCAGAATTTCAGGAAAACGATTTCAGGGGGTCGACTGGAATTGCACTTAAAGCATAGGAAAAGAGGCAGAATGTCCACAATGATGCACTTGGCCAAAAAGGGCGTATGCGTTTTTTCCTGAATATATTCAGGAAATATATATTCAGGAAAAATATATTCAGGAAAAAACGCATACGCCCTTTTTGGCCAACCAAGCAAGCGTGTAAAGGAAATCTGCACTACAATGAAGTCTCACTGCCCCCCGGCCCAAAGGGCCATCTGAAACAAGTGTAAAATCCAGAAAGGCAGGACAGGTCATGGAGAACAGGGAGCCTTGTTATGCTGATGGGCGGGATGTAAATTGCCAACAGCCACTCTGGAGAAGTGTATGGTGTTTCCTGAAACACGTAGGAAACAAAGCAACACAGCCTATTGCACTTCCACTTATGGTCCTATAGCTTAGGGAAATGAAAATCAAAACGCACTGCCACCCCAAAGTTTGGGACTGCTCTGTTTACAAGAACCTCGTCTACGGTACAAGTTAAACATCCGAGAAAGCAAAAAATGTATAAAGAAGTTGTGGTACGTACGTACAATGGAATATCACTCAGCAATGAGATCTACGTCATCAGGCCGGTAGCGGCATAATGAGTGGATTCAGATACGGCGATTCTACGAGAAATAAGTCACACAGAAAAAGAAACATCATAAGATATCACTAATACACGGAACGTAAACTTGGCTACACATGAACTGAATTACAAAACAGAACAGTGTCTCAAATTTAGAAAACCAACTTATGCTTGCTTATGGGGAAAGATGAGTTGGGGTGCTGCATCAAACCAGACATTGAAATTAGCACAGATACCGTTCCATAAGCCAAATATATAATAGACAAGACCTACTCCTTGCTCAATGAAATGAACTCAACACCCCATATTCAACGCCTGGGAATATACCTGACAGGTAAGAATCTTAAGACCCATGAATTTATATGTCTCCATAAGGAAATCAAGCGTGTGTACAGCGGCCTAAACGCAGCAGTGAAAATCCGATAAATCCCATTATCAAAATAAATTTCACAAACACAACACAATGACAGTGAAATAGAGAGCAATTCTTCAATAATTCATTCAGGGCTTGTGATGCAACCTGGATTTACCACATCTACACCTAGAGCTGGGTGAGACATAAGGCTGGACACTTCGGGCTGATAGCATTGGTGAGGTTCGGTGAGCAAACGCAGACCATTTGAAGTCATACTGCATGGTACCCATTCCATGGGTCCCAACTCTCCAGGTTTAAGGGATTCCTCCTTCAGCTAAAACATTCATGGGAAACCCAGAGTATGGTCCACCGTGTGATTGGGAAACTTTTTCAAATGCATCTAAGGTTTCGACCCCTGGTACTCGGGTGCACCGTTCCAGACGCTATACTAACACTCTCCCCACTTGGAGAGTCAGTGCCTTTAACCTCCTGTTTGGCACAGTTTACAATTTCTGCGCAAGATGAACAGGAATAGGGAGAACCAATGAGAGACTAGCTGTAGGTGTCTGCACGGGCAAATGGAACGCTCATTTCCCACCAGGAAGAGGAATTAACCAAAGGCCCAGCATGCCCTGCCGGAACCAGATGAGGTCCTGAAACAATCCTGCGGTTATGCGGCCAGCTCACAAGAAATCGAGTTGAAGAAAGGAGCTCAGGGGCACTGTAATTCACAAACATGCAGAGTTATGAATGACAGCTATCGTCCAAAAATATATTGAAGTAAGTCTTCGAAGAGGACTTGAAAGCGGGGCAGAATTTCAGGAAAACGATTTCGGGGGTAGACTGGAATTGCACTTAAAGCATAGGAAAAGAGGCAGAATGTCGACAATGATGCACTTGGCCAAAAAGGGCGTATGCGTTTTTTTCTGAATATATTCAGGAAAAAACGCATATGCTCTTTTTGGCCAACCAATCAAGCGTGTAAAGGAAATCTGCACTACAATGAAGTCTCACTGCCCCCCGGTGAAAAGGGCCATCTGAAAAAAGTGTAAAATCCAGAAAGGCAGGACAGGTCATGGAGAACAGGGAGCCTTGTTATGCTGATGGGCGGGATATAAATTGCCAACAGCCACACTGGAGAAGTGTACGGTGTTTCCTGAAACACGTAGGAAACAAAGCAACACAGACTATGGCACTTCCCCTTATGGTCCTATAATTTAGGAAATTAAAATCAAAAACACACAGCCACCCCAAAGTTTGGGACGGCTCTGTTTACAAGAACCTCGTCTACGGTACAAGTTAAATATCCGAGAAAGCAAAAAATGGATAAAGAAGTTGTGGTACGTACGTACAATGGAATATCACTCAGCAATGTGATCTACGTCATCAGGCCCATAGCGGCATAATGAGTGGATTCAGGTACGACGATTCTATGAGAAATAGGTCACACAGAAAAAGAAACATCCTAAGATATCACTAATACACGGAACGTAAACTTGGCTACACATGAACTGAATTACAAAACAGAAGAGGGTCTCAAATTTAGAAAACGAACTTATGCTTTCTTATGGGGAAAGGTGAGTTGGGGTGCTGCATAAAACCAGAGATTGAAATTAGCACAGATACCGTTCCATAAGCCAAATATATAATAGACAAGACCTACTCCTTGCTCAACGAAATGGACTCAACACCCCATATTCAACGCCTGGGAATATACCTGAAGAGTAAGAATCTTAAGACCCATGGATTTATGTCTCCATAAGGAAGTCAAGCGTGTGTACAGCGGCCTAAACGCAGCAGTGAAAATCCGATAAATCCCATTAAAAAAATAAATTTCGAAAACAAATCACAATGACAGTGAAATAGAGAGCAATTCTTAAATAATTCATTCAGGGCTTGTGATGCAACCTGGATTTACCACATCTACACCCAGAGCTGGGTGAGACATAAGGCTGGACACTTCGGGCTGATAGCATTGGTGAGGTTTGGTGAGCAAACGCAGACCCTTTGAAGTCATACTGCATGGTACCCATTCCATGGGTCCCAACTCTTCAGGTTTAAGGGATTCTTCCTTCAGCTAAAACATGCATGGGAAACCCAGAGTATGGTCCACCGTGTGATTGGGAAACGTTTTCAAATGCATCTCAGGTTTCGTCCCCTGTTACTCGGGTTCACCATTCCAGACGCTTTACTAACACTCTCCCCACTTGGAGAGTCAGTGCCTTTAACCTCCTGTTTGACACAGTTTGCAATTTCTGCGCAAGATGAACAGGAATAGGGAGAACCAATGAGAGACTAGCTGTAGGTGTCTGCACGGGCAAAAGGAACGCACATTTCCCACCAGGAAGAGGAATTAACCAAAGGCTCAGCGTGCCCTGCCGGAACCAGATTAATGCCTGAAGCAATCCTGCGGTTTTGCGGCCAGCTCACAAGAAAGCGAGTTGAAGAAATGAGCTCAGGGCCACTGTAATTCACACACCTGCAGAGTTATGAATGACAGCTATCGTCCAAAATTGTATTGAAGTAAGTCTTCGAAGAGGACTTGAAATCGGGGCAGAATTTCAGGAAAACGATTTCAGGGGGTAGACTGGAATTGCACTTGAAGCATAGGAAAAGAGGCAGAATGTCCACAATGATGCACTTGGCCAAAAAGTGCGTATGCGTTTTTTCCTGAATATACTCAGGAAAAATCGCATAGCACTTTTTGGCCAACCATGCAAGCGTGCTAATGAAATCTCCACTACAATGAAGTCTCACTGCCCCCGGTCAAAAGGGCCATCTGAAAAAAGTGTAAAATCCAGAAAGGCAGGACAGGTCATGGAGAACAGGGAGCCTTGTTATGCTGATGGGCGGGATGTAAATTGCCAACAGCCACTCTGGAGAAGTGTATGGTGTTTCCTGAAACACATAGGAAACAAAGCAACACAGAATATTGCACTTCCACTTATGTTCCTATAGCTTAGGGAAATTAAAATAAAAAACACACAGCCACCCCAAAGTTTGGGACGGCTCTGTTTACAAGAACCCCGTCTACGGTACAAGTTAAATATCCGACAAAGCAAAAAATGGATAAAGAAGTTGTGGTACGTACGTACAATGGAATAGCACTCAGCAATGAGATCTATGTCATCAGGCCCATAGAGGCATAATGAGTGGATTCAGGTTCAGCGATTCTACGACAAATAAGTCACACAGAAAAAGAAACATCATAAGATATCACTAATACACGGAACGTAAACTTCGCTACACATGAACTGAATTAAAAAACAGAACAGGGTCTCAAATTTAGAACACCAACTTATACTTGCTTATGGGGAAATGTGAGTTGGGGTGCTGCATAAAACCAGAGATAGAAATTAGCACAGATACCGTTCCATAAGCCAAATATATAATAGACAAGACCTACTCCTTGCTCAACGAAATGGACTCAACACCCCATATTCAACGCCGGGGAATATACCTGACAAGTAAGAATCTTAAGACCCATGGATTTATATGTCTCCATTGGAAATCAAGCGTATGTACAGCGGCCTAAACGCAGCCGTGAAAATCCGGTAAATCCCATTATCAAAATAAATTTCAAAAACAAAACACCATGACAGTGAAATAGAGATCAATTCTTAAATAATTCATTCAGGGCTTGTGATGCAACCTGGATTTACCACATCTACACCCAGAGCTGGGTGAGACATAAGGCTGGACACTTCGGGCTGATAGCATTGGTGAGGTTTGGTGAGCAAACGCAGACCCTTTGATGTCATACTCCATGGTACCCATTCCATGGTTCCCAACTCTTCAGGTTTAAGGGATTCTTCCTTCAGCTAAAACATGCATGGGAAACCCAGAGTATGGTCCACCGTGTGATTGGGAAACGTTTTCAAATGCATCTCAGGTTTCGTCCCCTGGTACTCGGGTTCACCGTTCCAGACGCTTTACTAACACTCTCACCACTTGGAGAGTCAGTGCCTTTAACCTCCTGTTTGGCACAGTTTCTAATTTCTGCGCAAGATGAACAGGAATAGGGAGAACCAATGTGAGACGAGCTGTAGGTTTCTGCACGGGCAAATGCAACGCTCATTTCCGACCAGGAAGAGGAATTAACCAAAGGCTCAGCATGCCCGGCCGGAAACAGATTAGGGCCTGAAGCAATCCTGCGGTTTTGCGGCCAGCTCACAAGAAAGTGAGTTGAAGAAAGGAGCTCAGAGGCACTGTAATTCACAAACCTGTAGAGTTATGAATTGCAGCTATCGTCCAAAAATGTATTGAAGTAAATCTTAAAAGAGGACTTGAAAGCGGGGCAGAATTTCAGGAAAACGATTTCAGGGGGTAGACTGGAATTGCACTTAAAGCATAGGAAAAGAGGCAGAATGTCGACAATGATGCACTTGGCCAAAAAGGGCGTATGCGTTTTTTCCTGAATATATTCAGGAATAAACGCATACGCCCTTTTTGGCCAACCAAGCAAGCGTGTAAAGGAAATCTGCAGTACAATGAAGTCTCACTGCCCCCCGGTCAAAAGGGCCATCTGAAAAACGTGTAAAATCCAGAAAGGCAGGACAGGTCATGGAGAACAGGGAGCCTTGTTATGCTGATGGGCGGGATGTAAATTGCCAACAGGCACTCTGGAGAAGTGTATGGTGTTTCCTGAAACACGGAGGAAACAAAGCAACACAGCCTATGGCACTTCCACTTATGGTCCTATAGCTTAGGGAAATTAAAATCAAAAACACACAGCCACCCCAATGTTTGGGACGGCTCTGTTTACAAGAACCTCATCTACGGTACAAGTTAAATATCCGAGAAAGCAAAAAATGGATAAAGAAGTTGTGGTACGCACGTACAATGGAATATCATTCAGCAATGAAATCTACATCATCAGGCCCGTAGCGGCATAATGAGTGGATACAGGTACGATGATTCTACGAGAAATAAGTCACACAAAAAAAGAAACATCATAAAATATCACTAATACACGGAATGTAAACTTGGCTACACATGAACTGAATTACAAAACAGAACATGGTCTCAAATTTAGAACACCAACTAATGTTTGCTTATGGGAAAGGTGAGTTGGGGTGCTGCATAAAACCAGAGATTAAAATTAGCACAGATACCGTTCCATAAGCCAAATATATAATAGACAAGACCTACTCCTTGCTCAACGAAATGTAGTCAACACCCCATATTCAACGCCTGGGAATATACCTGACAAGTAAGAATCTTAAAACCCATGGATTGATATGTCTCCATAAGGAAATCAATCCTGTGTACAGCGACCTAAAAGCAGCAGTGAAAATCCGATAAATCCCATTATCAACATAAATTTCAAAAACAAAGCACAATGACAGTGAAATAGAGAGCAATTCTTAAATAATTCATTCAGGGTTCGTGATGCAACCTGGATTTACCACATCTACACCCAGAGCTGGGTGAGACATAAGGCTGGACACTTCGGGCTGATAGCATTGGTGAGGTTCAGTGAGCAAACGCAGACCCTTTGAAGTCATACTGCATGGTACCCTTTCCATGGGTCCTAACTCTCCAGGTTTAAGGGATTCGTCCTCCAGCAAAAACATGCATGGGAAACCCAGAGTATGGTCCACCGTGTAATTGGGAAACGTTTTCAAATGCATCTCAGGTTTCGTCCCCTGGTACTCGGTTTCAGCATTCCTGACGCTTTACTAACACTCTCCCCACTTGGAGAGTCAGTGCCTTTAACCTCCTGTTTGGCACAGTTTGCAATTTCTGCGCAAGATGAACAGGAATTGGGAGAACCAATGAGAGACTAGCTGTAGGTGTCGGCACGGGCAAATGTAACGCTCATTTCCCACCAGGAAGAGGAATTAACCAAAGCCTCCGCATGCCGTTCCGGAAGCAGATTGGGGCCTTTAGCAATCCTGCGGGTTTGCGGCCAGCTCACAAGAAAGCGAGTTGAAGAAAGGAGCTCAGGGTCACTGTAATTCACAAACCTGCAGAGTTATAAATGACAGCTATCGTCCAAAAATATATTGAAGGAAGGCTGCGAAGAGGACTTGTAAGTGGGGCAGAATTGCAGGAAAACCATTTCAGGGGTTTGACTGCAATTGCCTTTAAAGCATAGGAAAAGAGGCAGAATGTCGACACTGATGCAATTGGCCAAAAAGGGCGTATGCGTTTTTTCCTGAATATATTCAGGAAAAAACGCATACGCCCTTTTTGGCCAAACAAGCAAGCGTGTAAAGGAAATCTGCACTACAATGAAGTCTCACTGCCCCCGGATCAAAAGGGCCATTTTAAATATGTGTAAAATCCAGAAAAGCTGCACAGGCCCTGGAGAACAGGGAGCCTTGTTATGCTGATGAGCGGGATGTAAATTGCCAACAGCCACTCTGGAGAAGTGTATGGTGTTTTCTGAAACACGTAGAAAACAAAGCAACACAGCCTATGGCACTTCCACTTATGGTCCTATAGCTTAGGGAATTTAAAATCAAAAACACACAGCCACTCCAAATTTCGGACAGCTCTGTTTACAAGAACCTCATCTATGGTACAAGCTAAATATCTCAGAAAGCGAAAAATGGATAAAAAAGTTGTGGTACGTACGTACAATGGTATATCACTCAGCAATGAAATCTATGTCATCAGGCCCATAGCGGCATAATGAGTGGATTCAGGTACGATGATTCTACGTGAAATAAGTCACACAGAAAATGAAACATCATAAGATATCACTAATACACAGAATGTAAGCTTGGCTACACATGAAGTGAATTACAAAACACAACAGGGTCTCACATTTAGAAAACCAACTTACGTTTGCTTATGGGGAAAGGTGAGTTGAGGTGCCGCATAAAACCAGAGAATGAAATTAGCACAGATACCGTTCCATAAGCCATATATGTAGTATACATGATCTACTCCTTGCTCAACGAAATGGACTCAACATCACATATTCAACCCCAAGAATATACGTGACTAGAACGAGTCTTAAAACCTATGTATTTTTATGTCTCCATAAGGGAATTCAGTGTGTGTACAGCGGCATAAACGCAGCATTGAAAATCAGCTAAATCCCATTATACAAATAAATTTTAAAAACTATCACAAAGACTGTGAAATAGAGAGCAATTCTTAAATAATTCATTCATGGTTTGTGATGAGACCTGGGTTTACCACATCCACACCCACAGCTGGGTTAGACATAAGGCTGGACACTTGGGACTGATAGCATTGGTGAGGTTCGGTCAGCAAATGCAGACCATTAGAAGTAATACTGCATGGTACCTATTCCAAGGGTCCCAGCTTTCCAGGTTTAAGGGATTCGTCCTTCAGCTCAAACATGCATGGGGAATGCAGAGTATGGTCCACCGTGTGATCAGAAAACGTTTTTAAATGCATCTCAGTTTTCGTCCCCTGGTCCTCGGGTTCACCATTCAAGACACTTTACTAACACTCTCCCCACTTGGAGAGTCAGTGCCTTTAACCTCCTCTTTGGTACAGTTTGCAATTTCTGCGGAAGATGAACAGGAATAGGGAGAACCAATGAGAGACTAGCTGTGGGTTTGTGGACAGGCACATTTAACTCTCATTTCCCTCCAGGAAGAGGAACTAACCACAGGCTCAGCATTCCATGCCGGAACCAGATTAAGGCCTGAAGCAATCCTGCGGTTTTGCGGCCAATTCACAAGAAAACGAGTTGAAGTAAGAGGCTCAGGGGCACTGTAATTCACAAACCTGCAGAGTTATGAATGACAGCTATCGTCCAAAAATGTATTCAAGTAAGGCTGCAAAGAGGACTTGAAAACGGGGCAGAATTGCCGGAATGCGATTTCAGGAGGTAGACGGGAATTGCTCTGAAAGCATAGGAAAAGGGGCAAAACCTCGACAATGATGCACTTGACCAAAAAGTGCATATGCGTTTTTTTCCAGGGCCCTCATTTACGAGGGTAGGAGGCTCCCAGCATGCTCCAGGGGTCAACAGAGACCCCACGTTGCCAAGGTGACGTGAGCCAGCCAGCCACGTGTGACCTCACATCAGAGGGCCCACCTCACAGAAGGGTAAGGAACCCAGCCAGGATCAGACTCTCACCAGAGGGCCCACATCACCAAGGGGATGGGAACCAGGCAGGAGTGTCCTCACACCCGTGGGGCCACATCATCGAAAGTTGAGGTACCCAGCACATGTAGCCTCAAACCAGAGGACCCACATCACCATGGGTCTCGGAGTGAGGCAGGCAGGATTAACCTCACAACACATGGCCCACTGTATAAAAAAGGTGAGGAATCCAGCAGTTGGAACTTCCCAGCAGGCGGCCCAGAGCACCGAGGGTATGAGATCCAGGCCACAGTGAACTCACAGCAGAGGGCCCTCATCGTGATACTGTAAGCAACCCAGCCGTTGTGACCTCAGAGCACAAGGCCCACATCCCCATGGGGAAGGGAACCAAGCAGGAGTGTCATCGCACCAGTGGGCACACATCAGAAAATGTGGGGAGCACAGCAGTTAGGGCCTGATGCCAGAGAGCCCTCATCACTGAGGGGACGTAGCTCCCAGAAGGCTCCAACTTCTACCAGAGGCCTGATATCACCAATGCGGGGTGCGCCAGCCAGGCAGGAGTGACCTCAGAGCAGAGGGCCAACCTCACAGAAGTGTGAGGAAACCAAAGATGATCAGACACTCACCAGAGGGCCCACATCACCAAGGGAATGGGAACAGGGCAGGAGTGTCCTCACACCAGTGGGACCACATCACCGAAATGTGAGGGACCCAGCACATGTGGCCTCAAACCAGAGGACACACATCAAAAAGGAGCTGGGAGTGAGGCAGGCAGGAGGAGCCTCAAAACAGCGGGACCATAGAATAAAAAAGGTGAGGAATCCCACAGTTGGAACCTCCCAGCAGGCAGCCAGGAGCAGCGAGGCTATGGGATCCAGTCCTGACTGAACTCACAACAGAGGGCCCTCATCATGAAACTGTGAGCAACCCAGCCGTTAGGACCTCAGAGCAGAAGGCCCACATTTCCATGGGGTTGGGAACCTGTCAGCAGTGTACTCACACCACAGGGCACACATCAGAGAATTTTGGGAGCCCAGAAGTTAGGGCCTGACGCCAGAGGGCCCTCATTACCAAGGGGAGGAGACTCCAAGAAGGCACCAACTCCCAATTGAGGGCCCAGGTCACCAAGGTAACGTGTGACAGCCAGGCAGGAGTGAGCTCACAGCACAGGGCCTACCTCACAGAAGGGTGAGGAACAAAGCCAGGATAAGACTCTCACCAGAGGGCCCACATTACCAAGGGAATCAGAACCAGGCAGGAGTGTCCTCACGCCAGTGTGGCAATATCATAGAAAGGTGAGGAACCCAGCAAATGTGGCCTAAACCAGAGAACCCACATCTCCAAGGGGC
The DNA here is from genome assembly GCF_059928025.1 of Delphinapterus leucas. Lineage (NCBI taxonomy): Eukaryota > Metazoa > Chordata > Mammalia > Artiodactyla > Monodontidae > Delphinapterus > Delphinapterus leucas. The sequence continues at coordinate 3,271,219 of NW_028322255.1, read as the reverse complement.
TCGGAGTGAGGCAGGCAGGAGTAGCCTCACAACACAGGGCCCATAGAATAAAAAAGCTGAGGAATCCAGCAGTGGGAACCTCCCAACAGACGGCCCAGAGCACCCAGTCTATGCGATCCAGGCCTCAGTGAACTCACAGCAGAGGACCCATATCATGAAACTGTGAGCAACCCAGACGTTGGGACCTCAGAGCAGAAGGCCCACATCCTCATGGGGTTGGGAACAGGGTAAGAGTGTCCTCGCACCACTTAGAACGTATCAGAAAATGTGGGTACCCAGCAGTTAGGGCCTGACACCAGAGGGCCCTCATCACCAAGGGGAGGAGGCTCACAGCAGGCTCCAACTGCCACAAAAGGGCCGACGTCACCAAGGCGGGGTGTGCCAACTGGGCAGGAGTGACCTCAGAGCAGAGGGCCCACCTCAAAGAAGTGTGAGGAACCCAACCAGGATCAGACTCTCACCAGAGGGCCCACATCACCAAGGGGATGGGAACCAGGCAGGAGTGTCCTCACACCAGTGGGGCCACATCAGCGAAAGGTGAGGAACCCAGAACACGTGGCCTCAAAGCAGAGGACCCACATCACCAAGAGGCTCAGAGTGAGGCAGGCAGGAGTTGTCTCACAACACAGGGCCCATAGAATAAAAAAGGTGAGGAATCCAGCAGTTGGAAGCTCCAAGCAGGTGGCCCAGAGCACCGAGGCTATGGGATCAATGCCGGAGTGAACTCACAGCTGAGGGCCCACATCCTGACACTGTGAGCAACCCAGGCGTTGGGACTTCAGAGTAGAAGGCCCAAATCCCCATGGGGATGGGAACCTGGCAGGAGTGTCATCGCACCAGTGGGCACACATCAGAAAATGTGGGGATACCAGCAGTTAGGGCCTAACGCCAGACGGCCCTCATCACAGAGGGGAGGAGGCTCCCAGCATGCTCCAACTGCAACCAGAGGCCCCATGTGGCCAAGGCCATGTGTGCCAGCCAGGCAGGAGTGACCTCACAGCACAGGGCCTTCCTCCCAGAAGTGTGAGGAATCCAGCCAGGATCAGACTCTCAGCAGAGGGCCCACATCACCAAGGGGATGGGAACCAGGCAGGAGTGTCCTCACACCAGTGGGGCCACATCAATAAAATGTGAGGAAACCGGCACATGTGGCCTCAAACCAGAGGACCTACATCACAAAGGGGCTGGGAGTGAGGCAGGCAGGATGAGCCTCACAACACAGGGTCCAAAGAATAAAAAAGGTGAGGAATCCAGCAGTTGGAACCTCCCAGCAGGCAGCCCACAGCACAGAGGCTATGGGATCTAGGCCTGAGTTAACTAACACCAGAGAGCCAACATCAGGAAACTGTGAGTAACCCAGGCGTTGGGACCTCAGACCAGAAGACCCACATCCGCATGGGGATGGGAACCTTACAGGAGTGTCCTGGCATCACTGGACTCACATCAGAAAACGTGGGGAGCTCAGGAGTTAGAGCCTGACGCCAGAGGGCCCTCATCACCGAGGAGAGGAGGCTCCAGGCAGGCTCCAACTGCCACCAGAGGGCCAAAGTCACCAGGCAATGGGAGAAAGCCAGGCAGGAGTTACCTCACAGCAGAGGGCCTACCTCAAAGAAGGGTGAGGAACCCAGCCAGGATAAGACTCTCACCAGAGAGCCCACATCACCAAGGGGATCGGAAGAAGGCAGGAGTGTCCTCACACCAGTGTGGCCACATTATAGAAAGGTGAGGAACCCAGCACATGTGGCCTAAACCAGAGGACCCACATGTCCAAGGTGCTTAGAGTGAGGCAGGCAGGAGTAGCCTCACAACACAGGGCCCATAGAATAAAAAATGTGAGGAATCCCGCAGTTGGAACCTCCCAGCAGGCGGCCAGAAGCAGTGAGGCTATGGGATCTAGGCCTGACTGAACTCACAACAGAGGACCCTCATCATGAAACTGTGAGCAACCCAGACGATGGGACCTCAGAGCAGAAGGCCCACATTCCCATGGGGTTGGGAACCTGGCAGGAGTGTACTCGCACCACAGGGCGCACATCAGAAAATTTTGGGAGCCCAGGAGTTAGGGCCTGACGCCAGAGGGCCCTCATTACCCAGGGGCGGAGACTCCCAGCAGGCACCAACTCCCAACTGAGGGCCCACGTCGCCAAGGTAACGTGTGCCAACCAGGCAGGAGTGACCTCACCGCAGAGGGCCTACCTCACAGAAGGGTGAGGAAACCAGCCAGGATAAGACTCTCACCAGATTGTCCACCTCACCAAGGGGATCAGAACCAGGCAGAAGGGTCCTCACGCCAGGGTGGCCACATCATAGAAAGGTGAGGAACCCAGAACGTGTGGCCTAAATCAGAGGACCCACATCTCCAAGGGGCTAGGAGTGAGGCAGGCAGGAGTAGCCTCACAACACAGAGCCCATAGAATAAAAAATGTGAGGAATCCAGCAGTTGGAACCTGCCAGCAGGCGGCCCACAGCATGGAGTCTATGGGATCCAGGTCACAGAGAACTCACAACAGAGGGCCCACATCATGAAACTGTGAGCAACTGAGCCGTTGGGACTTCAGAACAGAAGGCCCACATCCCCATAGGGATGGGAACCTGACAGGAGTGTCCTCGCACCACTTAGCACGAATCAGAAAATGTGGGAACCCAGCAGTTAAGGCCTGAGGGCAGAGGGCCCTCATCACTGAGGGGAGGAGGCTCCCAGCAGGCTCCAATTGCCACCATAGGGCTGACGTCGCCAAGGAGGGGTGTGCCAGCCAGACAGGAATGACCTCAGAGCAGAGGGCCCACCTCAAAGAAGTGTGAAGAAACTCAACAAGGATCAGACTCTCACCAGAGGGCCCACATCACCAAGGGGATGGGAACCAGGCAGGAGTGTCCTCACACCAGTGGGGCCACATCAGCAACAGGTGAGGAGCCCAGCACATGTGACCTAAAACCAGAGGACCCACATCACCAAGGGGCTCAGAGTGAGGCAGGCAGGAGTTGTCTAACAACACAGGGCCCATAGAATAAAAAAGGTGAGGAATCCAGCAGTTTGAACCTCCCAGCAGGTGGCCCAGAGCACCCAGTCTATGGGATCCAGGCCACAGTGAACTCACAGCAGAGGGCCCACATCATGAAACTGTGAGCAACCCAGCCGGTGGGACCTCAGAGCAGAAGGCCCACATCACCATGGTGATGGGAACCTCGCAGGAGTGTCCTCGCACCACTTAGCATGTATCAGAAAATGTGGGAACCCAGCAGTTAGGGCCTGACACCAGAGGGCCCTCATCACCAAGGGGAGGAGGCTCCCAGCAGGCTCCAACTGCCACCAGCCGGCCGACGTTGCCAAGGCAGTGTGTGCAAGCCAGGCAGGAGTGACCACAGAGCAGAGGGCCCACCTCACAGAAGTGTGAGGATCCCAACCAGGATCAGACTCTCACCAGAAGGTCCACATCGCCAAGGGGATGGAAACCAGGCAGGAGTGCCCTCACACCAGTGGGGCCACATCAGCGAAAGATGAGGAACACAGTACATGTGGCCTCAAACAAGGGGACACACATCACGAAGGGGCTGGGACTGAGGCATGCAGGAGGAGACTCACAACAGAGGGCACATAGAATAAAAAAGGTGAGGAATCCAGGAGTTGGAAACTCCAGGCAGGCGGCCCAGAGCACCGACGCTATGGGATACAGGCCAGAGTGAACTCACAGCAAAGGGCCCACATCATGAAACTGTGAGCAACCCAGCCGTTGGGACCACAGAACAGAAGTCCCACATGCCCATGGGGATGGGAACCTGGCAGGAGTGTCCTCGCACCACTGGGCACACATCAGAAAATGTGTGGAGCCTAGCACTTAGGGCCTGACACCAGAGGGCCCTCATCACTGAGGGGAGGAGGCCCCAGCACGCTCCAACTGCCACCAGAGTGCCCACGTCACCAAGGCGATGTGTGCCAGCCAGGCACGATTGACCTCACAGCAGAGGGCCCACATCATGAAAGTGTGAGCAACCCAGTCGTTGGGACCTCAGAATAGAAGGCCCACAGCCCCATGTGGATGGGAACCTGGCAGGAGTGTCATCGCACCACTGGGCACACATCAGAAAATGTGGGGAGCCCAGCAGTTAGGCCCTGACGCCACTGGGCCCTCATCACCGAGGGGAGGAGGCTCCCAGCACGCTCCATCTGCAACCAGTAGGCCCATGTGGCCAAGGCGGGTTGTGCCAGCCAGGCAGGAGTGACCTCAGAGAAGAGGGCCCACCTCAAAGAAGTGTGAGGAACCCAGCCATGATCAGACTCTCACCAGAGGGCCCACATCACCAAGGGGATGGGAACCAGGCAGGAGTGTCCTCACACCAGTGGGGTCACATCATCAAAAGATGAGGAACCCAGCACATGTGGCCTCAAACCAGAGGACACACATCACCAAGGGGCTGGGAGTGAGGCAGGTGTCTGGACGGGCACATTTAACTATAATTTCCCACCAGGAAGAGGAATTAACCAAAGGGTCAGAGTGCCGTGCTGGACCCTGATTACGGCCTGAAGCAAACCTGTGGTTTTGTGGCCAGCTTACAAGGAAGCGAGTTAAGAAAGGAACTCAGGGGCACTGTCATTCACAAACCTGCAGTTATAAATGACAGCTATCGTCCAAAAATATATTGAAGTAAGGCAGCGAAGAAGACCTGAAAGTGGGGCAGAATTGCAGGAAACCGATTTCATGATGTAGACAGTAATTGCTTTTAAAGCATAGGAAAAGAGGCAGAACGTCTACAGTGATGCACTTGGCCAAGAAGGGCATATGCGTTTTATAGAGGGCCCTCATTAATGAGGGGAGGAGGCTCCCAGCACACACCAAAGGCCAACAGACGGCCCATGTCATCAAGGCGACGTGTGCCAGCCAGGCAGGAGAGACCTCATATCACAGGGTCTACCTCACAGAAGGGTGAGGTACCCAGCGAGGATCAGACTCTCACCAGAGGGCCCACATCACCAAGGGGATGGGAACCAGTCAGGAGTGTCCTCACACCAGTGGGGCCACATCATCCAAAGTTGAGGAACACAGCACATGTGACCTCAAACCAGAGGACACACATCACCAAGGGACTGGGAGTGAGGCAGGCAGGAGGAGCCTCAAAACAGAGGGCCCATAGAATAAAAAAGGTGAGGAATCGCGCAGTTGGATCCTCCCAGCAGGCGGCCAGGAGCAGCGAGGCTATGGGATCCAGGCCAGAATGAACTCACACCAGAGGGCCCTCATCATTATACTGTGAGCAACCCAGCCGTTGGGACGTCAGAGCAGAAGGCCCACATCCACATGGGTATGGGAAACTGGCAGGAGTGCCATCACACCAGTGGGCACACATCAGAAAATATGGGTACCCAGCAGTTAGTGACTGACGCCACAGGGCCCTCATCACCGAGGGGAGGAGGCTCCCAGCAAGCTCCAACTGCCACCAGAGGGCCGACGTCACCAAGGCAACGGGAGCAAGCCAGGCAGGAGTGACCTCACAGCAGAGGGCCCACCTCCCAGAAGTGTGACGAAACCAGTCAGGATCAGACTCTCACCAGGCGGCCCACATCACCAAGGGGATGGGAACCAGGCAGGAGTGTCCTCACACCAGTGGGTCCACATCACTAAAAGGTGAGTAAACCGGCACATGTGGCCTGAAACCACAGGACCCACATCACCAAGGGGCTGGGAGTGAGGCAGGCAGGAGGAGCCTCACAACACAGGGCCCAAAGAATAAAAAAGGTGAGGTATCCAGCAGTTGGAACCTCGCAGCAGGCGGCCCAGAGCACAGAGACTATGGGATCCTGGCCTGAGTGAACTAACACCAGAGAGCCTATATCATGGAACTGTGAGCAACCCAGACGTTGGAACCACAGAGCAGAAGGCCCACATCCCCATGGGGATGGGAAACTTACAGGAGTGTCCTGTTATCACTGGGCTCACATCAGATAACATGGGGAGCCCAGCAGTGATGGCCTCACGCCAGAGGGCCCTCATCACCGAGGGGAGGAGGCTCCCAGTAGGTTCCAACTGCCACCAGAGGGCCGATGTCACCAAGGCAATGGGAAGCCAGGCAGGAGTTACCTCACAGCAGAGGGCCCACCTCACAGAAGGGTGAGGAACCCAGCCAGGATCAGACTCTCACCAGAGGGCTCATATCACCAAGGGGATGGGAACCAGGCACAAGTATCCTCACACCAGTGGGGCCACATCATCGAAAGGTGAGGGACCCAGCACACGTGGCCTCTAATCAGAGGACACACATAAACAAGGGGCTGGGAATGAGGCAGGCAGGAGGAGCCTCAAAACAGAGGGCCCATAGAATAAAAAAGGTGAGGAATCCCGCAGTTGGAACCTCCCAGCAGGCGGCCTGGAGTAGCGAGGCTATGGGATCCAGGGTGAGTGAACTCACACCAGAGGGCCCTCATCATGAAACTGTGAGAAATCCAGACGTTGGGACCTCACAGCAGAAGGCCCACATTCCCATGGGCTTGGGAACCTGACAGGAGTGTACTCGCACCACAGGGCGCACATCAGAAAATTTTGAGAGCCCAGGAGTTAGGGCCTGACGCCAGAGAGCCCTCATTACCGAGGGAAGGAGACTCCCAGCAGGCACCAACACACAATTGAGGGCCCACGTCGCCAAGGTGACGTGTGCCAGTCAGGCAGGAGTGACCTCACAGCACAGGGCCTACCTAACAGAAGGGTGAGGAAACCAACCAGGATAAGACTCTCGCCAGAGGGCCCACATCACCAAGGGGATCGGAACCACGCAGGAGTGTCCTAACACCAATGTGGCCACATCATAGAAAGGTGAGGAACCCAACACATGTGGCCTCAAAGCAGAGGACCCACATCTCCAAGGGACTCGGAGTGAGGTAGGCAGGAGTAGCCTTACAACACAGGGCCCATAGAATAAAAAGGTGAGGAATCCAGTAATTGGAAGCTCCCAGCAGGCGGCCCAGGGCACCCAGTCTATGAGATCTAGGCCGCAGTGAACTCACAGCAGAGGGCCCACATCATGATACTGTGAGCAACCCAGCCATTGGGACCTCAGAGCAGAAGGCCCACATCCCCATGGGGATGGGAAACTGGCAGGAGTGTCATCGCACCAGTGGGCACACATCAGAAAATGTGGGGAGCCCAGCAGTTAGGGCCTGATGCCAGAGGGCCCTCATCACCGAGGGGAGGAGGCTCCCATCCCGCTCCAACTGCAACCAGAGGGCCCACTTGGCCAAGGCGACGTGTGCCATCCAGGCACGAGTGACCTCACAGCAGAGAGCCCACCTCCCAGAAGTGTGAGGTATCCAGCCAGGATCAGACTCTCACCAGAGGGCCCACATCACCAAGGGGATGGGAACCAGGCAGGAGTGTCCTCACACCAGTGGGGCCACATCAATAAAAGGTGAGGAAACCGGCACATGTAGCCTCAAACCACAGGACCTACATCACCAATGGGGGGAGTGAGGAAGGCAGGAGGAGCCTCACAACACAGGGCACAAAGAATAAAAAAGGTGAGGAATCCAGCAGTTGGAACCTCGCAGCAGGCGGCCCAGAACACAGGGGCTATGGGATCTAGGCCTGAGTGAACTAACATCACAGAGCCAACACCATGAAACTGTAAGGAACCCAGGCGTTGGGACCTCAGAGCAGAAGGCCCACATCCCAATGGGGATGGGAACCTGGCAGGAGTGTCCTGGCATCACTGGGCTCACATCAGAAAACGTGGGGAGCACAGCAGTTAGAACCTGACGCCAGAGGGCACTCATCACTGAGGAGAGGAGGCTCCCAGCAGGCTCCAACTGTCACCAGAGGGCCTACGTCTCCAAGGCAATGGGAGCAAGCCAGGCAGGATTTACCTAAGAGCAGAGGGCCCACCACACAGAAGGGTGAGGAACGCAGCCAGTGTCAGACTCTCACCAGAGGGCCCACATCACCAAGGGGATGGGAACCAGGCAGGTGTTTCCTCACACCATTGGGGCCACATCATTGAAAGGTGAGGAACCCAGCACATGTGGTCTCGAACCAGAGGACACACATCACCAAGGGGCTGGGAATGAGGCAGGTGTCTGGACGGGCACATTTAACTCTCATTTCCCACCAGGAAGAGGAATTAACCAAACGCTGAGCATGCCATGCCAGAACCAGATTACAGCCTGAAGCAAACCTGCGGTTTTGTGGCCAGCTCACAAGGAAGCGAGTTAAGAAAGGAAATCAGGGGCACTGTAATTCTCAAACCTGCAGAGTTATAAATGACAGCTATTGTCAAAAATATATTGAAGTAAGGCTGCAAAGAGGACTTGAAAACGAGGCAGAATTGCAGGAATAAGATTTCAGGAGGTAGATTTGAATTGCATTTAAAGCATATGAAAAGCAGCAGATCTTTGACAGTGATGCACTTGGACAAAAAGTGCATATACATTTTTTCCTGAATACATTCAGGAAAAAACGCATACGCTCTTTTTTGTCAACCAAGCACTCGAGCAATGGAAATCTGCACTACAATGAATTCTCTTTTCCCATTCATCAAAATGGCCATCTGAAAAAAGTGTAAAAACAAGAAACACAGGACAGGCCATGGAGAACAGGGAGCCTTGTTATGCTGATGGGTGGGATGTCAATTGCCAACAGACACTCTGGAGATGTTTATGATGTATCCTGAAACATCTAAAAAACAAAGCTACAGAGCCTAGGTCACTTCCACTTATGGCCCTATAGCTTAGGAATATTAAAATCAACAAGACACAGCCAACACAAAATTTAGGGCTGCTGTGTTTACAAGAACCTTGAGTCCTGTGCACATTAAATATCCCAGAAAGAAACAAATGGATAAAGAAGTTGTGCTACTTATGTACAATGGAATATCACTCAGCAATGAGATCAATGTCATCAGGCCTGTAGCAGCAAATTGAGTGGATTTAAGCACGATGATTCTAAGAGAAATATGTCACACAGAGAAAGATAGTTATCATAAGATATCACTAATAGAGGGAGTGTAAACTTGGCTCCACATGAACTGGATTACAAAACCGAACAGAGTCTCACATTTAGATAAAAAACTTATGCTTGCTTAAGGGGAAAGTTGAGTTGGGGTGCTGTATAAAACCAGAGATTGAAATTAGCACAGATACCTTTCCATAAGCCAAAAATGTAATAGACAAGACCTACTCCTTGCTCAACGAAATAGACTCATCCATGGTGTATCACCTCACACTGGTTAGAATGGGCATCATCAGAAAAATCTACAAACAACAAATGCTGGAAAGGGTGTGGAGATATGGAACCCTCTTCCAGTATTGTTGGGAATGTAAATTGATACAGTCACTGTGGAGAACATTATGGAGTTTCTTATAAAACTAACAATAGAATTACCATATGATACAGCAATCCCACTACTGGTCATATACCCAGACAAAACCATAAATTAAAAAACAACATTCAGCGCAATGTTCATTGCATCACTATTTACAATATCCAGGTAATGGAAGCAACCTAAATGCCCACAGACAGACGAATGCATAAAGATGTGGTACATATATAAAATGGAATATTACTAAGCCATAAAAAGGAATGAAATTGGGTCACCTGTAGAGACGTTGATGAATCTAGAGACTGTCATACACAGTGAAGTAAGTCAGAAAGAGAAAAACAAAACAAATCTTGTATATTAATGCATATATGTGGAACCTAGAAAAATTGTACAGATGAACCGTTTTGCAAGGCAGAAATAGAGCAACAGATGTAGACAATGAACGTATGGACACCAAGGGGGGAAAGCTGTTGGGGGGATGGTGGTGGGAGGTGTTGAGAGATTGGGATTGGCATGTATACATTTATATGTATAAAACAGATAACCAAAAAGAACCTGCTGTATAAAAAATAAAATTAAATTAAAAATTAAAAAAAGTAAAACAGAAAAAATATTCTTCCCTTCACATACATGTATTTATATGAATAAATTATTTCCATGCATATATCTGTAAATACAGAGGAGGAGAATAAAATCTACCTTGAACCAAAAACGAAAAAAAGAAAAAGAAAAACAGAACCCACCAGTTACACAGAGGAAAACCCTATCAGGTCACTTGCTCCAGTTGTAAACAATTCTGAAGTTGGTCAGTGGTGGGGAATCATCTCCCATTCAGCCAGCAGGCCCCACGCAACAAGCGTCCTCATTGCAAAGCTGGGGGACCATGCCGAGGCATCTGTGAGTAAACGTGGGCCGAGCCCCAGGCCAGCTGCTGCTGAAATGTTCCCACCCTTCCCAGGTAAAACACCTGAATATGTACAAGGACTTGAAAGCCTAGAGGAAGGGCCATGGAGCCACACGAGCGACAGCATGCCGGCCGACTTGATGCCTGCAGGCCAGCCAGGATGGTCCTGGCCCTGGGTGCTCTTCTGGAAGCTTTCCATTTCCCTGCCTGAGATACCCCTCCTGTCCTGGCCCCCACTGCTTTCTTCCTTCCTCACCTCTCCCCAGGAAGAAATTCCAGCGGCAGGTATGGGTGACACATCCTCTTCCTTAGCAGGTGGCATCTTGGCAACTGCTGCAGAAAGTCCAGCAGAGCCCCACTCACACTGGACCACCCACAAAGCCGTGGCCTCTCACTCCCTCCCACCAGCCCAGCCCCGAGACTGTTGACAGGGCAGAGAAAATGGCGTCAGGCACAGCTGCAGGGGCTCTTGCTGCCTGGAGCGGTGTTTATATCGATCTCAACCCAGGCACACCTGGGGAGGTCTGGCCGGCACGGTCAGGCTGCCCAGGTCAGCCAATCATCACCCCTCAGGGTCTCACAGTTGCAGAAAATGGAACTTGCTGAATCGGCCAGGTCCAAGGAACAGGTGTGGGCTCTTGAGAGTCAGGATAGACAAGGGGCTGTAGTTCTGGCTTGTTTTCTAATCATTTTATCTGGCCCATGAGTGGGAGACAACTTCAAGAAAACCCTCTCCTAATGAGAGGATCCCAGGAGTCAGGGAGAGGAGGGGAGGGTGGTGGGTGGAGACAGAGGCCTGGTGCCCCGGGTGCAGTGGAAGTCTCTGGAAGACCAGGTGGAGGGAGGCCGCACAGAGTGATCCCCAAGATCACAGACCTTTTGGAGCTGCTGTTTGTTAGTTCAAGTACTGCTCTGAGATGCTCTGTGTCAGATCTGAGCGACAGGTGAGCTGGGAGTGCTTTGCAATGTGCGCTATGTGCACGGTTCCTGTTTGCCCAGACTTGCCACGGAACATGCAAGGGTAGCTCTGTATCCTGGTAGGGACGTGACAACGAGAGCCCCATGGGCTGCAGGTGACCTGCCCAGGGAACACCATATCCTGGGAGGGGCCTGAACACGAGGGCCCTGTGGGCTGGGGTGGGGGTGGGGTACCTGCCTGGGTGAGCTCCATATCCTGGGATTGGCCTGACTTTGAGAGCCCCATGGGCTGCAGCAGTCAAGGTAACGGACGTCAGGAGAGTCAGTGAAGCCACCGAGGATATACCTCCAGTAGTTCCTAAATCCTATACCCTGCTGGTTATTCTACCAACGACCAGGACTTGGTATTCTGTATTAGTCTTCAATGATGCCTTCTTTTACACTTTTTTCACATGGCCCTTTTGACCGGGGGGCAGTGAGACTTCATTGTAGTGCAGATTTCCTTTAAACACTTGCTTGGTTGGCCAAAAAGTGCGTATGCGTTTTTTCCTGAATATATTCAGGAAAAAAATCATATGCTCTTTTTGGCCAAGTGCATCATTGTCGACATTCTGCCTCTTTTCCTATGCTTTAAGTGCAATTCCAGTTTACCCCCTGAAATCGTTTTCCTGAAATTCTGCACCGCTTTAAAGCCCTCTTCACAGACTTACTTGAATATATTTTGGACGATAGCTATCATTCATAACTCTGCAGCTTTGTGAATTAGAGTGCCCTTGAGCTCTTTTCTTCAACTCGCTTTCTTGTGAGCTGCCCGCAAAACCGCAGGATTGCTTCAGGCCCTAATCTGTTTCCGGCAGGGCACGCTGAGCCTTTGGTTAATTCCTCTTCCTGGTGGGAAATAAGCGTTCCATTTGCCCGTGCAGACACCTACAGCTAGTCTCTCATTGGATCTCCAAATTCCTGTTCATGTTGCGCAGAAATTGCAAAGTGTGCCAAACAGGAGGTTAAAGGCACTGACTCTCCAAGTGGGGAGAGTGTTAGTAAAGCGTCTGGACTGGTGAACCCGAGTACCAGGGGACGAAAACTGAGATGCATTTGAAAACGTTTCCCAATGACACGGAGGAACGTACTCTGGGTTTCCCATGCATGTTTTAGCTGAAGGAAGAATCCCTTAAACCTGGAGAGTTGGGACCCATGGAATGGGTACCATGCAGTATGACTTCAAAGGGTCTGCATTTGCTCATCGAACCTCACCAATGCCATCAGCCCGAAGTGTCCAGCCTTATGTCTCAACCTAACCCTTACCCGAAGCCTTACCCTTATCCGTCCCCTAATCATAGGCTAACACTAACCCGTATCCTAACACGTACGCTCATCTTAAACCGTTGTCGTACCCTAACCTGTACCCTAAACAGTCCCCGTCCCCAAACCCTAACAAACCCTAACCCTAACTCTTACCCAAAGCCTTACCCTAAACCGTCCCCTAATTGTAACACGTACGCTAACACTAACCTGTACCCTAACATGTACTCTCAACCTAAACCGTGGTCGTACCCTAAGCTGTACCATAAAACGTCCCCATCCAGTAACCGTAAACCTAACCCTAACCCTAATGATAACCCTTACCCGAAACCTTACCCTAACCCGTCCCCTAATCCTAAACCGTACGCTAACACTAACCCGTAACCTAACATGTATGCTCACCCTAAACCGTTTTTGTACCCTAACCTGTACCCTAAACCATCCGTGTCCCAGTCCCCTAACCCAAACCCTAACCCTAATCCTTACCCGAAGCCTTACCCTAACCCTTCCTTTAATCCTAACCCGTACGCTAACACTAACCCATACCCTAAAACGTACGCTCACCCTAAACCGTTGTCGTACCCTAACCTGTAACCTAAACCGTCCCCGTCCCCTAACCCTAACCCTAACCCTACCCTTAACCCTTACCCGAAGCCTTACACTAACCCGTCCCCTAATCCTAACCCGTGCGCTAACACTAACCCATACCCTAACATGTACGCTCACCCTAAACCATTGGCGAATCCTAACCTGTACTCTAAATTGTCTCCGACCCCGTCCCCTAATCCTAACCCTGACCCTTACTCGAAGCCTTACCCTAACACGTCCCCTAATCCTAATCCGTACGCTAACACTAACCCATACCCTAACACGTATGCTCAACCTAAACCGTTGTCGTACCCTAACCGGAAACCTAAACCATCCCAGTCCCCTAACCGTAACCCTAACCCTAACCCTAACCCTAACACTAACCCTTACCCGAAGCCTTACCCTAAACCGTCCCCTAATCCTAACCCGTACGCTAACACTAACCCATACCCTAACACGTATGCTCACCCTAATCCTTTGTCATACCCTAACCTGTACCCTAAACAGTCCCCGTCCCCTTCCCCTAAACCTATCCCGAACCCTAACCCTAACCGTTACCCGAAGCCTTACTCTAATCCGTCCCTTAATCCTAACCCGTACACTAACACTGACCAATACCCTAACACGTACCCTCACCCTAAACCGTTGTCGTACCCTAACCTGTAACCTAAACCGCCACGTCCCCTAACCCTAACCCTAGCCCTAACCTTAACCCTTACCCGAAGCCTTACACTAACCCGTTCCCTAACCCTAACCCATGCGCTAACACTAACCCGTACCCTAACACGTACGCTCACCCTAAACCGTTGGTGAACCCTAACCTGTACCCTAAACCGTCCCTGGCCCTGTCCCCTAACCCTAACCCTTACCCGAAATGTTACGCTAACCCGTCCCCTAATCCTAACCCGTACGCTAACACTACCCCGTACCCTAACACATACGCTGACCCTAAAACATTGTTATACCCTAACCTGTACCCTAAACCGTCCCCGTCCCTTAACCGTAATCCTAAACCTTACCCGAAGCTTTACCCTAACCCGTCCCCTAATCCTAAACCGTACCCTAACACTAACCCGTACCCTAACACGTACGCTCACCCTAAACCGTTGTCGTACCGTAACCTTTACCCTAAACCACCCCCGTCCCAGTCCCCTAACCCTAACCCTAACCCTAACCCTAACCCTAAACCTTACCCGAAGCCTTACCCTAACCCGTCCAGTAATCCTAACACTTACGCTAACACTAACCAGTACCTAACAGGTACGCTCACCCTAAACTGTTGTCGTACTCTAAACTCTACCCTAAACCGTCCCGGTCCCCTAACCATAACCCTAACCCTAACCCCAAACCTTACCCGAAGCCTTACCGTAACCTGACCCCTAATCCTAACCCGTATGCTAACACTAACCCATACCCTAACACGTACGTTCACCCTAAACCGTTGTCGTACCCTAACCTGTACCCTAAACCATCCCCGTCCCCTAACCCTAACAGTAACCCTTACCCTAACCCTTACCAGAAGCCTTACCCTAACCCGTCCCCTAATCCTAACCCGTACGCTAACACTAACCTGTACAATAACATGTACTCTCACCCTAAACCGTGGTCGTACCCTAACCTGTACCCTAAACCGTCCCATCCCGTAACCCTAACCCTAACCCTAACCCTAACGCTAACCCTGACCCGAAACCTTACCCTAACCCGTCCCTTAATGCTAACCCGTACGTTAACACTAACCCGTACCCTAACACGTACGCTCAACCTAAACCGTTGTTGTACCCTAACCTCTACCCTAAACCATCCGTGTCCCAGTCCCCTAACCCTAACACTAACCCTAATCCTTACCCGAAGCCTTACTCTATCCCTTCCCTTAATCCTAACCCGTACTCTAAATTTAACCCATACCCTAAAACGTACGTTCACACTAAACCATTGTCGTACACTAACCTGTAAGGTAAACCGTCCCCGTCCCCAAACCCTAACCCTAACCCTAACCCTAACCCTTACCCGAAGCCTTACTCTCACCCGTCCCCTAATCCTAACCCGTACGCTAACACTAACCCGTACCCTAACACGTACGCTCACCCTAATCCGTTGTCATACCCTAACCTGTACCTTAAACCGTCCCCGTCCCTGTCCCCTAAACCTAACCCTAACCCTAACCCTAACCGTTACCCTAAGGCTTACTCTAATCCGTCCCTTAATTCTAACCCGTACACTAACACTGACCCATACCCTAACACGTACCCTCACCCTAAACCGTTGTCGTACCCTAACCTGTAACCTAAACAGTCCCCGTCCACTAAACCTAAACCTAACCCTAAACCTAACCCTTACCCGAAGCCTTACCGTAACCCGTCCCCTAATCCTAACCCGTGCGCTAACACTAACCCGTACCCTAACACGTACAAGCACCCTAAACCGTTGGCGAACCCTAACCTGTACCCTAAACTGTCCCTGTCCCCGTCCCCTAACCGTAACCCCAACCCTTACCCGAAACGTTACCCTAACCCGTCCCCTAATCCTAACCCATACGCTAACACTAACCCGTACCCTAACACATACGCTCACCCTAAAACGTTGTCGTACCCTAACCTGTACCCTAAACCGTCCCCGTCCCTTAACCCTAACCCTAACCCTTACCCGAAACTTTAACCTAACCCGTCCCCTAATCCTAACCCGTATGCTAACACTAACCCATACCCTAACACGTACGCTCACCCTAAACCGTTGTCGTACCCTAACCTGTAACCTAAACCATCCCCGTCCCCTAACCCTAACCCAAACCATAACCCTAACCCTAACCCTAACAATTACTCGAAGCCTTACCCTAAACTGTCCCGAAATCCTAACCCGTACTCTAACACTAACCCGTACCCTAATACGTACACTCAACCTAAACCTTTGTCTTATCCTAACCTGTACCCTAAACCATCCCCGTCCCCGTCCCCTAACCCTAACCCTAACCCTAACCCTTACCCGAAGACTTACCCTAACCCGTCCCCTAATCCTAACACTTACGCTAACACTAACCCGTACCCTAACACGTACGCTCACCCTAAACCATTGTCGTACCCTACCCTGTATGCTAAACCATCCCTGTCCCCTAACCCTAACCCTAACCATAACCCTAACCCTAACCCTAACCCTTACCCGAAACCTTACATTAACCTGTCACATAATCCTAACCCGTACGCTAACACTAACAAATACCCTAACACGTACGTTCACCCTAAACCGTTGTCGTACCCTAAACTGTAACGTAAACCATCCCCGTCCCCTAACCCTAATCCTAACCCTAAGTCTAACCCTAACACTTACTCGAAGCCTTACCCTAACCCATCCCCTAATCCTAACCCGTACGCTAACACTAACCCGCACCCTAACACGTACGCTCACGCTAAACCGTTGTCGTACACTAACCTGTTACCTAAATCATCCCTGTCCCGTAACCCTAACCATAACCCTAACCCTTATCTGAAGCCTTACACTAACCCGTCCCCTAATCCTAACCCGTACGCTAACACTAACCCGCACCCTAAAACGTACGCTCATGCTAAACCGTTGTCGTACACTAACCTGTTACCTAAATCATCCCCGTCCCCTAAACCTAACCCTAACCCTAACCCTTATCCGAAGCCTTACACTAATCCGGACCCTAATCCTAACCCATACGCTAACACTAACCAATACCCTAACACGTACGCTCACCCTAAACCGTTGCCGTACACTAACCTGTAGCCCAAACCTTCCCCGTCCCCTAACACTATCCCTAACCCTAACTCTTACACTAATCCTTACCCAAAGCCTTACCCTAACCTGTCCCCTAATCCTAACCCGTACGCTAACACTAACACGTACCGTAACACGTACGATCACCCTAAACATTTGTCGTACCCTAACGTGTACCCTTAAACGTCCCCGTGCCCTAACCCTAACCCTAACCCTAACCCAAAACCTAACCCTAAACCTTACTCGATGCCTTACTCTAACACTTCCCTTAATCCTAAACCATACGCTAACACTAACCCATACCCTAAAATGTACGCTCACCCTAAACCGTTGTTGTACCCTAACCTGTAATCTAAACCGTCCCCTAACCCTAACCCTAAACCTAACCCTTACACGAAGCCTTACCCTAACCCGTCCCCTAATCCTAACCCGTACGCTAACACTAACACGTACCCTAACACGTACGCTCACCCTAAACCATTGTCGTACACTAACCTGTACCCTAAACCGTCCTCATCCCCTAACCCTAAACCTAACCCTAACCCTAACCCTAACCCTTACCCGAAGCCTTATCCTAACCCGTCTCCTATTCCTAACCCGTACGCTAACACTAACCCGTACCCTAATACGTACGCTCACCATAAACCATTGTCTTACACTAACCTGTACCCTAAACCATCCCCGTCCCCTAACCCTAACCCTAACCCTAACCCTAACACTTACCCGAAGCACTACCCTAACCTGTCCCCTAATCCTAACCCGTACGCTAACCCTAACCCGTATCCTAACACGTAAGCTCACCCTAAAACCTTGTCGTACACTAACCTGTACCCTAAACCGTGTCCGTCCCCTAACCCTAACCCTAACCCTAACCCTTACCCGAAGCATTACCCTAACCCGTCTCCTAATCCTAAATCGTACGCTAACACTAACCCGTAACGTAACACGTACGCTCACCCTAAACTGTTGTCGTACACTAAGCTGTACCCTAAACGGTCCCCGTCCCCTAACCCTAAACTTAACATGAACCCTAACCCTAACCCTAACACTTACCCGAAACCTTACCCTAACCCGTCCCCAATCCTAACCCGTACGCTAAAACTAATCCATACCCTAACATGTACGCTCACCTGAAAACGTTGTCGTACCCTAACCTGTACCCTAAACCGTCCCCGTTCCTTACCCCAACCCTAACCCAACCTTAACCCTAACCCTTACCCGAAGCCTTACCCTAACCCGTCCCCTAATCCTAACCTGTACGCTAACACTAACCCATACCCTAACAGGTACGCTAACCCTCAACAATTTTCGTACCCTAACCTGTACCCTAAACTGTCCCCGTACCCTAACCCTAACCCTAACCCTAACCCAAACCGTAAACCTTACCCGAAGCCTTACCATAAACCGTCCCCTAATGTTAACACGTACGCTAACACTAACTTGTACCCTAATACGTACGCTCATCCTAAACCATTGTCGTGCACAAACCTGTACCCTAAATCATCCCCATCCCCTAACCTTAACCCTAACCCTAACCCTTAAATGAAGGCTTACCCTAACCCGTCCCCTAATCCTAACCAGTACGATAACACTAACCCATACCCTAACACGTACGCTCACCCTACACTGTTGGCGTACCCTAATCTGTAGCCTAAACCATCCCCGTCCCCTAACCATAACCCTAACCCTAACCCTAACCCTTAAACGAAGGCTTACCTTAATCCGTCCCCTAATCCTAACCCGTACACTAACCCTAACCCGTACCCTAACACGTACGCTCACCCTAAACAGTTGTCGTACCCTAACCTGTACCCTAAACCTTCCCCATCACCTAACCCAAACCCTAGTCCTAACCCTAACCCTAACCCTTACCCGAAGCCTGACCCTAAACCGTCCCCTAATAGTAACCCGTACGCTAACACTAACCTGTACCCTAACACGTACGCTCACCCTAAACCGTTTTCGTACTCTACCCTTTATGCTAAACCATCACCGTCCCCTAACCCTAACCCTAGCCCTAACCCTAACCCTTACCCGAACCCTTATATTAATCCGTCACATAATCCTAACCCGTACGCTAACACTAACACGTACCCTAACACGTACGTTCACCCTAAACCATTGTACACTAAACTGTACCATAAACCATCCCCGTACCCTAACCCTAATCCTAACCCTAACCCTAACCCAAACCCTTATCCGAAGCCTTACCCTAACCCGTCCCCTAATCCTGACCCGTAAGCTGACACTAACCCATACCCTAACACATACACTTACCCTAAACCTTTGTCGTACCCTAATCTGTACCCTTAACTGTCCCCTAACCCTAAGCCTAACACTTACCCGAACCCTTAAACAAAACGGTCCCCTAATCCTGACCCGTACGCTAACATGTACGCTCACGCTAAACCGTTGTCGTACCCTAACCTGTCACCTAAACCGTCCCCATACCCTAACCTTAACCATAACCATAAACCTAAACCTAACACTTAACCGAAGCCTTACCCTAACCCGTTCCTTAATCCTAACCCGTACGCTAACACTAACACATACCCTAAAACCTACGCTCACCCTAAACCGCTGTCGTACCCTAACCTGTACCCTAAACCGTCCCCTAACCCTAACCCTTACTCGAAGCCTTACCCTAACCCGTCCCCTAATCCTAACCCGTACGGTAACACTAACCCGTACCCTAATATGTACGCTCAGCCTAAACCATTTTCGTACACTAACCTGTACCCTAAACCAACCCCGTCCCCTAACCCTAACCCTAACCCTAACCCTAACCCTAAACCTTACCCGAATCCTTACCCTAACCCGTCCCCTAATCCTAACCCGTACGCTAAAAGTAACCCGTACCCTAATACGTACGCTCAGCCTAAACCATTGTTGTACACTAACCTGTACCCTAAACCGTTCCCGTACCCTAACCCTAACACTAACCCTAACCCTAACCCTAACCCTAATCCTAACACTGAAATGAAGGCTTACCCTAACCCGTCCCCTAATCCTAACCCATACACTAACCCTAACCCGTACCCTAACACGTACATTCACCCTAAACCGTTGTCGTACCCTAACCTGTACCCTAAACCGTCCCCGTCCCCTAACCCTAACTCTAACCCTAACCCTAACCGTAACACTTACCCGAAGCCTTAAACAAACCTGTCCCCTAATCCTGACCCGTACGCTAACACTCAAATATACCCTAACATGTATGCTCACGCTAAACCGTTGTCGTACCCTAACCTGTAACCTAAACCGTCCCTGTCCCCTAACCCTAACCCTAACCCTTATCCGAAGCCTTACCATGACCCGTCCCCTATTCCTAACCCATACGCTAACACTAACCCGTAACCTAACATGTACGCTCACCCTGAACCGTGGACGTACGCTAACCTGTATCCCAAACCGTCCCCCTCCCGTAACACTAACCATAACCCTAACCCTAAAACTAACCCTTACCCAAAGCCTTACCCTAACCCGTCCCATAATCCTGACCCGTACGCTAACACTAACACGTACCCTAACATGTACGCTCACCCTAAACCGTTGTCGTACCCTAACCTGTACCCTAATCCGTCCCCGTCGCCTAACCATAAACCTAATTCTTACCCGAAGCCTTACCCTAACATGTCCCCTAATCCTAAACCGTACGCTAACACTAAACCCTACCCTAACACATACGCTCACCCTAAACCGCTGTCGTACCCTAAACTGTACCCTATACCGTCTCCAACCCCTAACCTTAACCCTAACCCTAACCCTAACCCTTACCCGAAGCCTTACCCTAACCTGTCCCCTAATCCTAACTCGTACGCTAACACTAACCCATACCCTAACATGTACGCTCACACTAAACCGTTGTCATACCCTAACCTGTACCCTAAACCGTCCCCTAACCCTAACCCTAACACTAACCCTAACCCTAACCCTCACCCGAAGCCTTCCCCTAACCCGTCCCCTAATCTAACCCGTACGCTAACACTAACCCGTACCCTAACACGTACGCTCACCCTAAACCATTGTCGTACCCTAACCTGTACCCTAAACCATCCCCATCCCCTAACCCTAACCCTAACCCTAACCCTAACCCTAACCCTAAGACTTACACGAAGCCTTAACCTAACACGAACCCTAATCCTGACCCGTACGGTAACACTAAACCTTACCCTAACACGTACGCTCACGCTAAACCATTGTCGTACCCTAACCTTTAACCTAAACCATCCCCGTCCACTAACCCTAACCTTAAACCTAACCCTAACACTTATTCGAAGCTTTACCCTAACCCGTCGCCTAATCCTAAACCGTAGGCTAACACTAACCCGTACCCTAACACGTACACTCACCCTAAACCGTTGTCATACCCTAACCTGTACCCTAAATCATCCCCGTCCCCTAACCGTCACCCTAACCCTAACGCTAACCCTTACCCGAAGCCTTATCCTAAACCGTCCCCTAATCCTAACCCGTACTCTAACACTAAACCATACCCTAACAAGTACGCTCACCCTAAACCATTGTCGTACCCTAACCTGTAGCCCAAACTGTCCCCGTCTCCTAACACTGAACCTATCCCTAATCCTAACACTAAAACTTACCCGAAACCTTACCCTAATCCGTCCCCTAATCCTAACCCGTACGCTAACACTAACACATACCTTAACATGTACGGTCACCCTAAATCGTTGTCGTACCCTAACCTGTACCCTAAACAGTCCCCGTCCCCTAACCCTAACCCTAACTCGTACCAGAAGCCTTACACTAATATGTCCCCTAATCCTAAACCGTACGCTAACACTAAACCGTACCCTACCACGTACACTCACCCTAAACCGTTGTCGTGCCCTAAACTGTACCCTATACCGTACCTGTCCCCTAACTCTAACCCTAACCCTAACCCTAAACCTAACGGTTACCCGAAGCCTTACCCTAACCCGTCCCCTAATCCTAACCCAGACGCTAACACTAACACATACCCTAAAATGTACGCTCACACTAAACAGTTGTCGTACCCTAAACTGTACCCTAAATTGACCCCTAAACCTAACCCAAACCCTAACCCTAAACCTAAACCTAACCTGAAGCCTTTCCCTAACCCGTCCCCTAATCCTAACCCGTACGCTAACAGTAACCCTTACCCTAACACGTACGCTCACCCTAAAACGTGGTCATACTCTAAACTGTACCCTAAACCGTCCCCGTTCCCTAACGCTAACCCTAACCCTAACCCTAACACTTACCCGAAGCCTTACCCTCACCCGTCCCCTAATCCTAACCCGAACGCTAACACTAAACCGTACCCTAACACGTACGCTCACCCTAAACCGTTGTCGTACCCTAACCTGTACCCTAAACCGTCCCCGTCCCCTAACCCTAACCCTAACCCTAACCCTAACCCTAACCCTTACCCGAAGCCTTACACTCACCCGTCCCCTAATCCTAACCGGTACGCTAACACTAAACCGTACCCTAACACGTACGTTCAACCTAAACCGTTGTCGAACCCTAACCTGTACCCTAAACCGTCCCCGTCCCCTAACCCTAACCCTAACCCTAACGCTAACCCTCACCCTTACCGGAAGCCTTACCCTCACCCGTCCCCTAATCCTAACCCGTACGCTAATACTAACCCATACCCTAACACGTACGCTCACCCTAAACCGTTGTCGTACACTAACCTGTACCCTAAAACGTCCCCGTCCCCAAACCCTAACCCTAACCCTAACCCTAACCTAACCCTACCCGAAGCCTTACCCTCACCCGTCCCCTAATCCTAACCCGTATGCTAACACTAACCCCTACCCTAACACGTACGCTCACCCTAAACCGTTGTCGTACCCTAACCTGTACCCTAAACCGTCCCCGTCGCCTAACCCTCACCCTAACCCTAACCCTAACCCGAACCCTTACCCGAAGCCTTACCCTCACCCGTCCCCTAAACCTAACCCGTACGCTAACACTAACCCATACCCTAACACGTACGCTCCCCTAAACCGTTGTCGTACCCTAACATGTACCCTAAACCGTCCCCGTCCCCTAACCCTAACCCTAACCCTAACCCTAACCCTAACCCTAAGCCTTACCCGAAGACTTACACTCACCCGTCCCCTAATCCTAAACCGTACGCTAACACTAACCCGTACCCTAACAGGTACGCTCACCATAAACCGTTGTCGTAACCTAACCTGTACCCTAAACCGTCCCCGTGCCCATCCCCTAACCCTAACCCTAACCCTTACCCGAAGCCTTACCCTCACACGTCCCCTAATCCTAACCCGTACGCTAACACTAACCCGTACCCTAACACGTAGGCTCACAATAAACCGTTGTCGTACCCTAACCTGTACCCTAAACCGTCCCCGTCCCCTAACCCTAACCCTATCCCTAACCCTAACCCTTACCCGAAGCCTTACCCTCACCCGTCCCCTAATCCTAACCCGTGCGCTAACACTAACCCGCACCCTAACACGTACGCTCACCCTAAACTGTTGTCGTACCCTAAACTGTACCCTAAACCGTCCCCGTCCCCTAACCCTAACCCTAAACCTAACCCTAACCCTAACCCTTACCCGAAGCCTTACACTCACCCGTCACCTAATCCTAACCCGTACGCTAACACTAACCCGTACCCTAACACGTACGCTCACCCTAAACCGTTGATGTACCCTAACCTGTAACCTAAACCGTCCCCGTCCCCTAACCCTAACCCTAACCCTAACCCTTACCCGAAGCCTTACACTCACATGTCCCCTAATCCTTACCCGTACGCTAACACTAACCCGTACCCTAACACGTACGCTCACCCTAAACCGTTGTCGTACCCTAACCTGTACCCTAAACCGTCCCCGTCCCCTAACCCTAACCCTAACCCTAACCCTAACCCTAACCCTTACCCGAAGCCTTACCCTCACCCGTCCCATAATCCTAACCCGTACGCTAACACTAACCCGTACCCTAAAACATACACTCACCCTAAACCGTTGTCGTACCCTAACCTGTACCCTAAACCATCCCCGTCCCCGTCCCCTAACCCTAAGCCTAACCCTAACCCTAACCCTTACCCGAAGCCTTACCCTCACCCGTCCCCTAATCCTAACCCGTACGCTAACACTAAACCATACCTTAACATGTACGCTCAACCTAAACCGTTGTCGTACCCTAACCTGTACCCTAAACCGTCCCCGTCCCCGTCCCATAACCATAAACTTAACCCTAACCCTAACCCTTACCCGAAGCCTTACACTCACCCGTCCCCTAATCCTAAACCGTACGCTAACACTAACCCGTACCCTAACACGTACGCTCACCCTAAACCGTTGTCGTGCCCTAACCTGTACCCTAAACCGTCCCCGTCCCCTAACCCTAACCCTAACCTTAACCCTAACCCTTACCGGAAGCCTTACACTCACCCGTCCCCTAATCCTAACCCGTATGCTAACAATAACCCGTACCCTAACACGTACGCTCACCCTAAACCGTTGTCGTACCCTAACCTGTACCCTAAACCGTCCCCGTCCCCTAACCCTAACCCTAACCCTAACCCTAACCCTAACCCTAACCCTTAACCGAAGCCTTACCCTCACCCGTCCCCTAATCCTAACCCGTACGCTAACACTAACCCGTACACTAACACGTACGCTCACCCTAAACCGTTGTCGTACCCTAACCTGTACCCTAAACCGTCCCCGTGCCCGCCCCTAACCCTAAACCTAACCCTAACCCTAACCCTTACCGGAAGCCTTACCCTCACCCGCCCCTAGTCCTATCCAGTACGCTAACACTAACCCGTACCCTAACACGTACGCTCACCCTAAACCTTTGTCGTACCCTAACCTGTACCCTAAACCTTCCCCGTCCTCTAACACTAACCCTAACCCTAAACCTAACCCTAACCCTTACCCGAAGCCTTACCCTCACCCGTCCCCTAATCCTAAACCGTACGCTTACACTAACCCGTACCCTAACACGTACGCTCACCCTAAACCGTTGTCGTACCCTAACCTGTACCCTAAACCGTCCCCGTCCCCGTCCCCTAACCCTAACCCTAACCCTAACCCTAAACCTTACCCGAAGCCTTACCCTCACCCTTCCCATAATCCTAACCCGTACGCTAACACTAACCCGTACCGTAAAACGTACGCTCAGCCTAAACTGTTGTCGTACACTAACCTGTACCCTAAACCGTCCCCGTCCCCTAACCCTAACCCTAACCCTAACCCTAACCCTAACCCTTACCCGAAGCCTTACCCTCACCCGTCCCCTAATCCTAACCCGTACGCTAACACTAACCCGTACCCTAACATGTACGCTCACCCTAAACCGTTGACGTACCCTAACCTGTACCCTAAACCGTCCCCGTCCCCGTCCCCTAACACTAACCCTAAACCTAACCCTTACCCGAAGCCTTACCCTCACCCGTCCCCTAATCCTAACCCGTACGCTAACACTAAACCGTACCGTAACACGTACGCTCACCCTAAACCGTTGTCGTACCCTAACCTGTACCCTAAACCGTCCCCGTCCCCTAACCCTAACCCTAACCCTAACCCTAACCCTTACCCGAAGCCTTACCCTCACCCGTCCCCTAATCCTAACTCGTACGCTAACACTAACCCGTTCCCTAACACGTACGCTCCCCTCAACCGTTGTCGTACCCTAACCTGTACCCTAACCCGTCACCATCCCCTAACCCTAACCCTAACCCTAAACCTAACCCTAACCCTTACCCGAAGCCTTACCCTCACCCGTCCCCTAATCCTAACCTGTACGCTAACACTAAACCGTACCCTAACACGTATGCTCACCCTAAACCGTTGTCGTACCCTAACCTGTACCCTAAAACGTCCCCGTCCCCTAACCCTAACCCTAACCCTAACCCTAAACCTAACCCTTACCCGAAGCCTTACCCTCACCCGTCCCGTAATCCTAAACCGTACCCTAACACTAACCCGTACCATAACACGTACGCTCACCCTAAACCGTTGACGTACCCTAACCTGTACCCTAAACCGTCCCCGTCCCCGTCCCCTAACCCTAAACCTAACCCTTACCCGAAGCCTTACACTCACCCGTCCCCTAATCCTAACCCGTACACTAACACTAACCCGTACCCTAACATGTACGCTCACCCTAAACCGTTGTCGTACCCTAACCTGTACCCTAAACCGTCCCCTAACCCTAACCCTAACCCTAACCCTAACCCTAACCCTTACCCGAAGCCTTACCCTCACCCGTCCGGTAATCCTAACCTGTACGCTAACACTAACCCGTACCCTAACACGTAGGCTCACCCTAAACCGTTGTCGTACCCTAACCTGTACCCTAAACCGTCCCCGTCCCCTAACCCTAACCCTAACCCTAACCCTAACCCTTACCGGAAGCCTTACACTCACCCGTCCCCTAATCCTAACCCGTACGCTAACACTAACCCGTACCCAACACGTACGCTCACCCTAAACCGTTGTCGTACGCTAACCTGTACCCTAAAAGTCCCCGTCCCTGAACCCTAACCCTAACCCTAACCCTAACCCTTACCCGAAGCCTTAACCTCACCCGTCCCCTAATCCTAACCCGTACGCTAACACTAACCCGTACCCTAACACGTACGCTCACCCTAAACCGTTGTCGTACCCTAACCTGTACCCTAAACGGTCCCCGTCCCCTAACCCTAACCCTAACCCTAACCCTAAGCCTAACCCTAACCCTTACCCGAAGCCTTACCCTCACCCGTCCCCTAATCCTAACCCGTACGCTAACACTAACCCGTACCCTATCACGTAGGCTCACCCTAAACCATTGTCGTACCCTAAACTGTAGCCTAAACCGTCCCCGTCCCCTAACCCTAACCCTAACCCTAACCCTAACCCTAACCCTTACCCGAAGCCTTACCCTCACCCGTCCCCTAATCCTAACCCGTACACTAACACTAACACGTACCTTAACACGTACGCTCACCCTAAACCGTTGTCGTACCCTAACCTGTACGCTAAACCGTCCCCGTCGCCTAACCCTAACCCTAACCCTAACCCTAACCCGAACCCTTACCTGAAACCTTACCCTCACCCGTCCCCTAATCCTAACCCGTACGCTAAAATTAACCCGTACCCTAACAGGTACGCTCAACCTAAACCGTTGTCGTACCCTAACCTGTACCCTAAACCGTCCCCGTCCCCTAACACTAACCCTAACCCTAACCCTAACCCTTACCCGAAGCCTTAACCTCACCCGTCCCCTAATCCTAACCCGTACGCTAACACTAACCCGTACCCTAACACGTACGCTCCACTAAACCGTTGTCGTACCCTAACCTGTACCCAAAACCGTCCCCGTCCCCTAAACCTAACCCTAAACCTAACCCTAACACTTACCCGAGGCCTTACCCTCACCCGTCCCCTAATCCTAACCCGTACGCTAACACTAACCCGTACCCTAACACGTACGCTCACCATAAACCGTTGTCGTACCCTAACCTGTACCCTAAACCGTCCCCGTGCCCGTCCCCTAACCCTAACCCTAACCCTAACCCTAACCCTTACCCGAAGCCTTACCCTCACCCGTCCCCTAATCCTAACCTGTACGCTAACACTAACCCGTGCCCTAACACGTACGCTCACCCTAAACCGTTGTCGTACCCTAAACTGTACCCTAAACCGTCCCCGTCCCCTAACCCTAACCCAAACCTAACCCTAACCCTAACCCTTACCCGAAGCCTTACCCTCACCCGTCCCCTAATCCTAACCCGTACGCTAACAATAACCCGTACCCTAACACGTACGCTCACCCTAAACCGTTGTCGTACTCTAACCTGTACCCTAAACCGTCCCCGTCCCCTAACCCTAACCCTAACCCTAACCCTAACCCTAACCCTTACCCGAAGCCTTACCCTCACCCGTCCCCTAATCCTAACCCGTACGCTAACACTAACCCGTACCCTAACACGTACGCTCACCCTAAACCGTTGTCGTACCCTAACCTGTACCCTAAACTGTCCCCGTGCCCGTCCCCTAACCGTAAACCTAACCCTAACCCTAACCCTTACCCAAAGCCTTACCCTCACCCGTCCCCTATTCCTATCCCGTACGCTAACACTAAACCTTACCCTAACACGTACGCTCACCCTAAACCTTTGTCGTACCCTAACCTGTACCCTAAACCGTCCCCGTCCTCTAACCCTAACCCTAACCCTAACCCTAACCCTAACCCTTACCCGAAGCCTTACCCTCACACGTCCCCTAATCCTAAACCGTACGCTAACATTAACCCGTACCCTAACACGTACGCTCACCCTAAACCGTTGTCGTACACTAACCTGTACCCTAAACCGTCCCCGTCCCCTAACCCTAACCCTAACCCTAACACTTACCCGAAGCCTTACCCTCACCCGTCCCATAATACTAACCCGTACGCTAACACTAACCAATACCGTAAAACGTACGCTCAGCCTAAACTGTTGTCGTACGCTAACCTGTACCCTAAACCGTCCCCGTCCCCTAACCCTAACCCTAACCCTAACCCTAACCCTTACCCGAAGCCTTACCCTCACCCGTCCCCTAATCCTAACCCGTACGCTAACACTAACCCGTAACCTAACAGGTACGCTCACCCTAAACCGTTGTCGTACACTAACCTGTACCCTAAACCGTCCCCGTCCCCTAGCCCTAACCCTAACCCTAACCCTAACCCTAACCCTTCCCCGAAGCCTTACCCTCACCCGTCCCCTAATCCTAACCCGTACGCTAACACTAACCCGTACCCTAACACGTACGCTCACCCTAAACCGTTGATGTACCCTAACCTGTACCCTAAACCGTCCCCGTCCCCTAACCCTAACCCTAACCCTAACCCTAACCCTAACCCTTACCCGAAGCCTTACACTCACCCGTCCCCTAATCCTTACCCGTACACTAACACTAACCCGTACCCTAACACGTACGCTCACCCTAAACCGTTGTCGTACCCTAACCTGTACCCTAAACCGTCCCCGTCCCCTAACCCTAACCCTAACCCTAACCCTAACCCTAACCCTTACCCGAAGCCTTACCCTCACCCGTCCCATAATCCTAACCCGTACGCTAACACTAACCCGTACCCTAAAACATACGCTCACCCTAAACCGTTGTCGTACCCTAACCTGTACCCTAAACCATCCCCGTCCCCATCCCCTAACCCTAACCCTAACCCTAACCCTAACCCTTACCCGAAGCCTTACCCTCACCCGTCCCCTAATCCTAACCCGTACGCTAACACTAAACCATACCTTAACATTTACGTTCACCCTAAACCGTTGTCGTACCCTAACCTGTACCCTAAACCGTCCCCGTCCCCTAACCCTAACCCTAACCTTAACCCTAACCCATACCGGAAGCCTTACACTCACCCGTCCCCTAATCCTAAACCGTACGCTAACACTAACCCGTACCCTAACACGTACGCTCACCCTAAACCGTTGTCGTACGCTAACCTGTACCCTAAACCGTCCCCGTCCCCAAACCCTAACCCTAACCCTAACCCTAACCCTAACCCTTACCCGAAGCCTTACCCTCACCCGTCCCCTAATCCTAACCCGTACGCTAACACTAACCCGTACCCTAACACGTATGCTCACCCTAAACCGTTGTCGTACCCTAACCTGTACCCTAAACCGTCCCCGTCCCTAACCCTAACCCTAACCCTAACCCTAACCCTAACCCTAACCCTAACCCTTACCCGAAGCCTTACCCTCACCCGTCCCCTAATCCTAACCCGTATGCTAACAAAAACCCGTACCCCAACACGTACGCTCACCCTAAACCGTTGTCGTACCCTAACCTGTACCCTAAACCATCCCCGTCCCCTAACCCTAACCCTAACCCTAACCCTAACCCTAACCCTTACCCGAAGCCTTACCCTCACCCGTCCCCTAATCCTAACCTGTACGCTAACACTAAACCGTACCCTAACACGTATGCTCACCCTAAACCGTTGTCGTACCCTAACCTGTACGATAAACCATCCCCGTCCCCTAACCCTAACCCTAACCCTAACCCTAACCCTAACCCTTACCCGAAGCCTTACCCTCACCCGTCCCGTAATCCTAACCCGTACCCGAACACTAACCCGTACCATAACACGTACGCTCACCCTAAACCGTTGACGTACCCTAACCTGTACCCTAAACCGTCCCCGTCCCCGTCCCCTAACCCTAACCCTAACCCTTACCCGAAGCCTTACCCTCACCCGTCCCCTAATCCTAACCCGTACGCTAACACTAACCCGTACCCTAACACGTACCTTCACCCTAAACCGTTGTCGTACCCTAACCTGAAGCCTAAACCGTGCCCGTCCCCTAACCCTAACCCTAACCCAACCCTAACCCTAACCCTTACCTGAAGCCTTACCCTCACCCGTCCCCTAATCCTAACCCGTACGCTAACACTAACCCGTACCCTAACACGTACGCACACCCTAAATCGTTGTCGTACACTAACCTGTACCCTAAACCGTCCCCGTCCCCAAACCCTAACCCTACCCTAACCCTAACACTAACACTTACCCGAAGCCTTACCCACACCCGTCCCCTAATCCTAACCCGTACGCTAACACTAACCAGTACCCTAACACGTACGCTCACCCTAAACCGTTGTCGTACCCTAAGCTGCACCCTAAACCGTCCCCGTCCTCTAACCCTAACCCTAACCCTAACCCTAACCCCAACCCTTACCCGAAGCCTTACACTCACCCGTCCCCTAATCCTAACTCGTACGCTAACACTAACCCGTACCCTAACATGTACGCTCACCCTAAACCGTTGTCGTACCCTAACCTGTACCCTAAACCGTCCCCGTCCCCTAACCCTAACCCTAACCCTAACCCTAACCCTTACCGGAAGCCTTACACTCATCCGTCCCCTAATCCTAAACCGTACGCTTACACTAACCCGTACCCTAACATGTACGCTCACCCTAAACCGTTGTCGTACCCTAACCTGTACCCTAAACCGTCCCCGTCCCCTAACCCTAACCCTAACCCTAACCCTAAACCTTACCCGAAGCCTTACCCTCACCCTTCCCATAATCCTAACCCGTACGCTAACACTAACCCGTACCGTAAAACGTACGCTCAGCCTAAACTGTTGTCGTACCCTAACCTGTACCCTAAACCGTCCCCGTCCCCTAACCCTAACCCTAACCCTAACCCTAACCCTAACCCTTACCCGAAGCCTTACCCTCACCCGTCCCCTAATCCTAACCCGTACGCTAACACTAACCCGTATCCTAACACGTACGCTCACCCTAAACCGTTGTCGTAACCTAACCTGTACCCTAAACCGTCCCCATCCCCAAACCCTAACACTAACCCTAACCCTAACCCTAACACTTACCCGAAGCCTTACCCTCACCCGTCCCCTAATCCTAACCCGTACGCTAACACTAACCAGTACCCTAACACGTACGCTCACCCTAAACCGTTGTCGTACCCTAAGCTGCACCCTAAACCGTCCCCGTCCTCTAACCCTAACCCTAACCCTAACCCTAACCCTAACCCTTACCCGAAGCCTTACACTCACCCGTCCCCTAATCCTAACCCGTACGCTAACACTAACCCGTACCCTAACACGTACGCTCACCCTAAACCGTTGTCGTACCCTAACCTGAACCCTAAACCGTCCCCGTCCCCCAACCCTAACCCTAACCCTAACCCTAACCCTAACCCTTACCCGAAGCCCTACCCTCACCCGTCCCCTAATCCTAACCCGTACGCTAACACTAACCCGTACCCTAACACGTACGCTCCCCTAAACCGTTGTCGTACCCTAACCTGTACCCTAACCCGTCCCCATCCCCTAACCCTAACCCTAACCCTAACCCTTACCCGAAGCCTTACCCTCACCCGTCCCCTAATCCTAACCCGTACCCTAACACTAACCCGTACCATAACACGTACGCTCACCCTAAACCGTTGACGTACCCTAACCTGTACCCTAAACCGTTCCCGTCCCCGTCCCCTAACCCTAACCCTAAACCTTACCCTCACCCGTCCCCTAATCCTAACCCGTACGCTAACACTAACCCGTACCCTAACACGTACGCTCACCCTAAACCGTTTTCGTACCCTAACCTGAACCCTAAACCATGCCCGTCCCCTAACCCTAACCCTAACCCAACCCTAACCCTAACCCTTACCCGAAGCCTTACACTCACCCGTCCCCTAATCCTAACCCGTACGCTAACACTAACCGTTACCCTAACACGTACGCTCACCCTAAACCGTTGTCGTAACCTAACCTGTACCCTAAACCGTCCCCGTCCCCTAACCCTAACCCTAACCCTAACCCTAACCCTTACCGGAAGCCTTACACTCACCCGTCCCCTAATCCTAACCCGTACGCTAACACTAACCCGTACCCTAACACGTACGCTCACCCTAAACCGTTGTCGTACGCTAACCTGTACCCTAAAACGTCCCCGTCCCCGAACCCTAACCCTAACCCTAACCCTAACCCTTACCCGAAGCCTTACCCTCACCCGTCCCCTAATCCTAACCCGTACGCTAACACTAACCCGTACCCTAACACGTACGCTCACCCTAAACCGTTGTCGTACCCTAACCTGTACCCTAAACCGTCCCCGTCCCCTAACCCTAACCCTAACCCTAACCCTAAGCCTAACCCTAACCCTTACCCGAAGCCTTACCCTCACCCGTCCCCTAATCCTAACCCGTACGCTAACACTAACCAGTACCCTAACACGTACGCTCACCCTAAACCGTTGTCGTACCCTAAGCTGCAGCCTAAACCGTCCCCGTCCTCTAACCCTAACCCTAACCCTAACCCTAACCCTAACCCTTACCCGAAGCCTTACACTCACCCGTCCCCTAATCCTAACCCGTACACTAACACTAACCCGTACCCTAACATGTACGCTCACCCTAAACCGTTGTCGTACCCTAACCTGTACCCTAAACCGTCCCCGTCCCCTAACCCTAAACCTAACCCTAACCCTAACCCTTACCCGAAGCCTTACACTCACCCGTCCCCTAATCCTAACCCGTACGCTAACACTAACCCGTACCCTAACACGTACGCTCACCCTAAACCGTTGTCGTACCCTAACCTGTACCCTAAACCGTCCCCGTCCCCTAACCCTAACCCTAACCCTAACCCTAACCCTTACCGGAAGCCTTACACTCACCCGTCCCCTAATCCTAACCCGTACGCTAACACTAACCCGTACCCTAACACGTACGCTCACCCTAAACCGTTGTCGTACGCTAACCTGTACCCTAAAACGTCCCCGTCCCCGAACCCTAACCCTAACCCTAACCCTAACCCTTACCCGAAGCCTTACCCTCACCCGTCCCCTAATCCTAACCCGTACACTAACACTAACACGTACCTTAACACGTACGCTCACCCTAAACCGTTGTCGTACCCTAACCTGTACCCTAAACCGTCCCCGTCCCCTAACCCTAACCCTAACCCTAACCCTAAGCCTAACCCTAACCCTTACCCGAAGCCTTACCCTCACCCGTCCCCTAATCCTAACCCGTACGCTAACACTAACCCGTACCCTATCACGTAGGCTCACCCTAAACCATTGTCGTACCCTAAACTGTACCCTAAACCGTCCCCGTCCCCTAACCCTAACCCTAACCCTAACCCTAACCCTAACCCTAACACTTACCCGAAGCCTTACCCTCACCCGTCCCCTAATCCTAACCCGTACACTAACACTAACACGTACCTTAACACGTACGCTCACCCTAAACCGTTGTCGTACCCTAACCTGTACGCTAAACCGTTCCCGTCGCCTAACCCTAACCCTAACCCTAACCCGAACCCTTACCTGAAACCTTACCCTCACCCGTCCCCTAATCCTAACCCGTACGCTAAAACTAACCCGTACCCTAACAGGTACGCTCAACCTAAACCGTTGTCGTACCCTAACCTGTACCCTAAACCGTCCCCGTCCCCTAACACTAACCCTAACCCTAACCCTAACCCTTACCCGAAGCCTTAACCTCACCCGTCCCCTAATCCTAACCCGTACGCTAACACTAACCCGTACCCTAACACGTACGCTCCACTAAACCGTTGTCGTACCCTAACCTGTACCCAAAACCGTCCCCGTCCCCTAAACCTAACCCTAACCCTAACCCTAACCCTTACCCGAAGCCTTACCCTCACCCGTCCCATAATCCTAACCCGTACGCTAACACTAACCCGTACCCTAACACGTACGCTCACCATAAACCGTTGTCGTACCCTAACCTGTACCTTAAACCGTCCCCGTGCCCGTCCCCTAACCCTAACCCTAACCCTAACCCTAACCCTTACCCGAAGCCTTACCCTCACCCGTCCCCTAATCCTAAACCGTACGCTAACACTAACCCGTACCCTAACACGTACGCTCACCCTAAACCGTTGTCGTACCCTAAACTGTACCCTAAACCGTCCCCATCCCCTAACCCTAACCCAAACCTAACCCTAACCCTAACCCTTACCCGAAGCCTTACCCTCACCCGTCCCCTAATCCTAACCCGTACGCTAACAATAACCCGTACCCTAACACGTACGCTCACCCTAAACCGTTGTCGTACTCTAACCTGTACCCTAAACCGTCCCCGTCCCCTAACCCTAACCCTAACCCTAACCCTAACCCTAACCCTTACCCGAAGCCTTACCCTCACCCGTCCCCTAATCCTAACCCGTACGCTAACACTAACCCGTACCCTAACACGTACGCTCACCCTAAACCGTTGTCGTACCCTAACCTGTACCCTAAACTGTCCCCGTGCCCGTCCCCTAACCCTAAACCTAACCCTAACCCTAACCCTTACCCGAAGCCTTACCCTCACCCGTCCCCTATTCCTATCCCGTACGCTAACACTAAACCGTACCCTAACACGTACGCTCACCCTAAACCTTTGTCGTACCCTAACCTGTACCCTAAACCGTCCCCGTCCTCTAACCCTAACGCTAACCCTAACCCTAACCCTAACCCTTACCCGAAGCCTTACCCTTACACGTCCCCTAATCCTAAACCGTACGCTAACATTAACCCGTACCCTAACACGTACGCTCACCCTAAACCTTTGTCGTACACTAACCTGTACCCTAAACCATCCCCGTCCCCTAACCCTAACCCTAACCCTAACCCTAACCCTTACCCGAAGCCTTACCCTCACCCGTCCCATAATACTAACCCGTACGCTAACACTAACCAATACCGTAAAACGTACGCTCAGCCTAAACTGTTGTCGTACGCTAACCTGTAC
Organism: Delphinapterus leucas; assembly: GCF_059928025.1. Lineage (NCBI taxonomy): Eukaryota > Metazoa > Chordata > Mammalia > Artiodactyla > Monodontidae > Delphinapterus > Delphinapterus leucas. The sequence continues at coordinate 3,236,214 of NW_028322255.1, read as the reverse complement.
CCTAAACCGTCCCCGTCCCCTAACCCTAACCCTAACCCTAACCCTAACCCTTACCCGAAGCCTTACCCTCACCCGTCCCCTAATCCTAACCCGTACGCTAACACTAACCCGTACCCTAACATGTACGCTCACCCTAAACCGTTGATGTACCCTAACCTGTACCCTAAACCGTCCCCGTCCCCTAACCCTAACCCTAACCCTAACCCTAACCCTAACCCTAACCCTTACCCGAAGCCTTACACTCACCCGTCCCCTAATCCTTACCCGTACACTAACACTAACCCGTACCCTAACACGTACGCTCACCCTAAACCGTTGTCGTACTCTAACCTGTACCCTAAACCGTCCCCGTCCCCTAACCCTAACCCTAACCCTAACCCTAACCCTAACCCTTACACGAAGCCTTACCCTCAACCGTCCTTTAATCCTAACCCGTACGCTAACACTAAACCGTACCCTAAAACGTACGCTCACCCTAAACCGTTGTCGTACCCTAAGCTGTACCCTAAACCGTCCCCGTCCCCTAACCCTAACCCTAAACCTAACCCTAACCCTAACCCTTACCCGAAGCCTTACCCTCACCCGTCCCCTAATCCTAACTCGTACGCTAACACTGACCCGTACCCTAACACGTACGCTCACCCTAAACCGTTGTCGTACCCTAACCTGTACCCTAAACAGTCCCCGTCCCCGTCCCCTAACCCTAAACCTAAACCTAACCCTGACCCTTACCCGAAGCCTTACCCTCTCCCGTACCCTAATCCTAACCCGTACTCTAACACGTACGCTCACCCTAAACCGTTGTCGTACCCTAACCTGTACCCTAAACCGTCCCCGTGCCCGGCCCCTAACCCTAAACCGAACCCTAACACTAACCCTTACTCGAAGCCTTACCCTCACCCGTCCCCTAATCCTATCCCGTACGCTAACACTAACCCGTACCCTAACACGTCCGCTCACCCTAAACCGTTGTCGTACCCTAACCTGTACCCTAAACCGTCTCCGTCCTCTAACCCTAACCCTAACCCTAACCCTAACCCTAACCCTTACCCGAAGCCTTACCCTCACCCGTTCCCTAATCCTAAACCGTACGCTAACTCTAACCCGTACCCTAACACGTAAGCTCACCCTAAACCGTTGTCATACCCTAACCTGTACCCTAAACCATCCCCGTCCCCTAACCCTAACCCTAACCCTAAGCCTAACCCTAACCGTAACCCTTACCCGAAGCCTTACACTCACCCGTCCCATAATCCTAACCCGTGCGCTAACACTAAACCATACCCTAAAACGTACACTCACCCTAAACCGTTGTCGTACCCTAACCTGTACCTTAAACAGTCCCCATCCCCTAACCCTAACCCTAACCCTAAAACTAACCCTAACCCTTACCCGAAGCCTTACCCTCACCCGTCCCCTAATCCTAACCCGTACGCTAACACTAAACCGTACCCTAACACGTACGCTCACCCTAAACCGTTGACGTACCCTAACCTGTACCCGAAACCGTCCCCGTCCCCGTCCCCTAACCCTAACCCTAAGCCTAACCCTTACCCGAAGCCTTACCCTCACCCGTCCTCTAATCCTAACCCGTACGCTAACACTAACCCGTACCCTAACACGTACGCTCACCCTAAACCGTTGTCGTACCCTAACCTTTACCCTAAACAGTCCCCGTCCCCTAACCCTAACCCTAACCCTAACCCTAACCCTAACCCTAACCCTTACCCGAAGCCTTACCCTCACCCGTCCCCTAATCCTAACCCGTACGCTAACACTAACCCGTACCCTAACACGTATGCTCCCCTAAACCGTTGTCGTAACCTAAACTGTACCCTAAACCGTCCCCATCCCCAAACCCTAACCCTAACCCTAAACCTAACCCTAACCCTAACCCTTACCCGAAGCCTTACGCTCACCCTTCCCCTAATCCTAACCCGTACGCTAACACTAAACAGTACCCTAACACGTACGCTCACCCTAAACCGTTGTCGTACCCTAACCTGTACCCTAAACCGTCCCCGTCCCCTAACCCTAACCCTAACCCTAACCCTTACCCGAAGCCTTACCCTCACCCGTCCCCTAATCCTAACCCGTACGCTAACACTAACCCGTATCCTAACACGTACGCTCACCCTAAACCGTTGTCGTACCCTAAGCTTTACCCTAAACAGTCCCCGTCCCCTAACCCTAAACTTAACCCAACCCTAACCCTAAACCTTACCCGAAGCCTTACCCTCACCCGTCCCCTAATACTAACCCGTACGGTAACACTAACCCGTATCTTAACACGTACGCTCACCCTAAACCGTTGTCGTACCCTAACCTGTACCCTAAACCGTCCCCGTCCCCTAACCCTAACCCTAACCCTAACCCTAACCCTAACCCTTACCCGAAGCCTTACCCTCACCCGTCCCCTAATCCTAACCCGTACACTAACACTAACCTGTTCTCTAACACGTACGCTCACTCTAAATCGTTGTCGTACCCTAACCTGTACCCTAAACCTTCCCCGTCCCCTAACCCTAACCCTAACCCTAACCCTAACCCTAACCCTTACCCGAAGCCTTACCCTCACCCGTCCCCTAATCCTAACCCGTACGCTAACACTAACCCGTACCCTAACACGTACGCTCATCCTAAACCATTGTTGTACCCTAACCTGTACCCTAAACCGTCCCCGTCCCCTAGCCCTAACCCTAACCCTAACCCAACCCTTACCCGAAGCCTTACCCTGACCCGTCCCCTAATCCTAACCCGTACGCTAACACTAACCTGTACCCTAACACGTACGCTCACCCTAAACCGTTGTCGTACCCTAAGCTGTACCCTAAACCGTCCCCGTCCCCTAACCCTAACCCTAACCCTTACTGGAAGCCTTACACTCACCCGTCCCCTAATCCTAACCCGTACGCTCACACTAACCCGTACCCTAACACGTACGCTCACCCTAAACCGTTGTCGTACCGTAAACTGTACCCTAAACCGTCCCCGTCCCCAAACCCTAACCCTAACCCTAACCCTAACCCTTACCCGATGCCTTACCCTCACCCGTCCCATAATCCTAACCCGTACGCTAACGCTAACCCGTACCCTAACACGTACGCTCATCCTAAACCTTTGTCGTACCCTAACCTGTACCCTAAACCGTCCCCGTCCCCTAAACCTAACCCTAACCCTAACCCTAACCCTTACCCGAAGCCTTACCCTCACCCGTCCCCTAATCCTAACCCGTACGCTAACACTAACCCGTACCCTAACACGTACGCTCACCATAAACCGTTGTCTTACCCTAACCTGTAGCCTAAACCGTCCCCGTGCCCGTCCCCTAACCCTAACCCTAACCCTAACCCTAACCCATACCCGAAGCCTTACCCTCATCCGTCCCCTAATCCTAACCCGTACACTAACACTAACCCGTACCCTAACACGTACGCTCACCCTAAATCGTTGTCGTACCCTAACCTGTACCCTAAACCTTCCCCGTCCCCTAACCGTAACCCTAACCCTAACCCTAACCCTTACCCGAAGCCTTACCCTCACCCGTCCCCTAATCCTAACCCGTACGCTAACACTAACCCGTACCCTAACACGTACGCTCACCCTAAACCGTTGTCGTACACTAACCTGTACCCTAAACCGTCCCCGTGCCCGTCCCCTAACCCTAACCCTAAACCTAACCCTAACCCTAACCCTATCCCGAAGCCTTACCCTCACCCGTCCCCTAATCCTTACCCGTACGCTAACACTAACCCGTACCCTAACACGTACGCTCACCCTAAACCGTTGACGTACCCTAACCTGTACCCTAAACCGTCCCCGTCCCCGTCCCCTAACCCTAACCCTAAACCTAACCCTAACCCTTACCCGAAGCCTTACACTCACCCGTCCCCTAATCCTAACCCGTACGCTAACACTAACCCGTACCCTAACACGTATGCTCATCCTAAACCGTTGTCGTACCCTAAACTGTACCCTAAACCGTCCCCGTCCCCAAACCCTAACCCTAACCTTAACCCTAACCCTTACCCGATGCCTTACCCTCACCCGTCCCCTAATCCTAACCCGTACGCTAACACTAACCCGTACCCTAACACGTACGCTCACCCTAAACCGTTGTCGTACCCTAAACTGTACCCTAAACCGTCCCTGTCCCCTAACCCTAACCCTAACCCTAACACTAACCCTAACCCTTACCCGAAGCCTTACCCTCACCCGTCCCCTAATCCTAAACCGTACGCTAAAACTAACCCGTACCCTAACACGTACGCTCACCCTAAACCGTTGTCGTACCCTAAGCTGCACCCTAAACCGTCCCCGTCCTCTAACCCTAACCCTAACCCTAACCCTAACCCTAACCCTTACCCGAAGCCTTACACTCACCCGTCCCCTAATCCTAACCCGTACACTAACACTAACCCGTACCCTAACATGTACGCTCACCCTAAACCGTTGTCGTACCCTAACCTGTACCCTAAACCGTCCCCGTCCCCTAACCCTAAACCTAACCCTAACCCTAACCCTTACCCGAAGCCTTACACTCACCCGTCCCCTAATCCTAATCCGTACGCTAACACTAACCCGTACCCTAACACGTACGCTCACCCTAAACCGTTGTCGTACCCTAACCTGTACCCTAAACCGTCCCCGTCCCCTAACCCTAACCCTAACCCTAAACCTAACCCTTACCGGAAGCCTTACACTCACCCGTACCCTAACACGTACGCTCACCCTAAACCGTTGTCGTACGCTAACCTGTACCCTAAAACGTCCCCGTCCCCGAACCCTAACCCTAACCCTAACCCTAACCCTTACCCGAAGCCTTACCCTCACCCGTCCGTAATCCTAACCCGTACGCTAACACTAACCCGTACCCTAACACGTACGCTCACCCTAAACCGTTGTCGTACCCTAACCTGTACCCTAAACCGTCCCCGTCCCCTAACCCTAACCCTAACCCTAACACTAAGCCTAACCCTAACCCTTACCCGAAGCCTTACCCTCACCCGTCCCCTAATCCTAAACCGTACGCTAACACTAACCCGTACCCTATCACGTAGGCTCACCCTAAACCATTGTCGTACCCTAAACTGTACCCTAAACCGTCCCCGTGCCCTAACCCTAACCCTAACCCTAACACTAATCCTAACCCTTACCCGAAGCCTTACCCTTATACGTCCCCTAATCCTAAACCGTACGCTAACATTAACCCGTACCCTAACACGTACGCTCACCCTAAACCGTTGTCGTACACTAACCTGTACCCTAAACCGTCCCCGTCCCCTAACCCTAACCCTATCCCTAACCCTAACCCTTACCCGAAGCCTTACCCTCACCCGTCCCATAATACTAACCCGTACGCTAACACTAACCAATACCGTAAAACGTACGCTCAGCCTAAACTGTTGTCGTACGCTAACCTGTACCCTAAACCGTCCCCGTCCCCTAACCCTAACCCTAACTCTAACCCTAACCCTTACCCGAAGCCTTACCCTCACCCGTCCCCTAATCCTAACCCGTACGCTAACACTAACCCGTACCCTAACATGTACGCTCACCCTAAACCGTTGATGTACCCTAACCTGTACCCTAAACCGTCCCCGTCCCCTAACCCTAACCCTAATCCTAACCCTAACCCTAACCCTAACCCTTACCCGAAGCCTTACACTCACCCGTCCCCTAATACTTACCCGTACACTAACACTAACCCGTACCCTAACACGTACGCTCACCCTAAACCGTTGTCGTACTCTAACCTGTACCCTAAACCGTCCCCGTCCCCTAACCCTAACCCTAACCCTAACCCTAACCCTAACCCTTACACGAAGCCTTACCCTCAACCGTCCTTTAATCCTAACCCGTACGCTAACACTAAACCGTACCCTAAAACGTACGCTCACCCTAAACCGTTGTCGTACCCTAAGCTGTACCCTAAACCGTCCCCGTCCCCTAACCCTAACCCTAAACCTAACCCTAACCCTAACCCTTACCCGAAGCCTTACCCTCACCCGTCCCCTAATCCTAACTCGTACGCTAACACTGACCCGTACCCTAACACGTACGCTCACCCTAAACCGTTGTCGTACCCTAACCTGTACCCTAAACAGTCCCCGTCCCCGTCCCCTAATCCTAAACCTAAACCTAACCCTGACCCTTACCCGAAGCCTTACCCTCTCCCGTACCCTAATCCTAACCCGTACTCTAACACGTACGCTCACCCTAAACCGTTGTCGTACCCTAACCTGTACCCTAAACCGTCCCCGTGCCCGGCCCCTAACCCTAAACCGAACCCTAACACTAACCCTTACTCGAAGCCTTACCATCACCCGTCCCCTAATCCTATCCCGTACGCTAACACTAACCCGTACCCTAACACGTACGCTCACCCTAAACCGTTGTCGTACCCTAACCTGTACCCTAAACCGTCTCCGTCCTCTAACCCTAACCCTAACCCTAACCCTAACCCTAACCCTTACCCGAAGCCTTACCCTCACCCGTTCCCTAATCCTAAACCGTACGCTAAATCTAACCCGTACCCTAACACGTACGCTCACCCTAAACCGTTGTCATACCCTAACCTGTACCCTAAACCGTCCCCGTCCCCTAACCCTAACCCTAACCCTAAGCCTAACCCTAACCGTAACCCTTACCCGAAGCCTTACACTCACCCGTCCCATAATCCTAACCCGTGCGCTAACACTAAACCATACCCTAAAACGTACACTCACCCTAAACCGTTGTCGTACCCTAACCTGTACCTTAAACAGTCCCCATCCCCTAACCCTAACCCTAACCCTAAAACTAACCCTAACCCTTACCCGAAGCTTTACCCTCACCCGTCCCCTAATCCTAACCCGTACGCTAACACTAAACCGTACCCTAACACGTACGCTCACCCTAAACCGTTGACGTACCCTAACCTGTACCCGAAACCGTCCCCGTCCCCGTCCCCTAACCCTAACCCTAAGCCTAACCCTTACCCGAAGCCTTACCCTCACCCGTCCTCTAATCCTAACCCGTACGCTAACACTAACCCGTACCCTAACACGTACGCTCACCCTAAACCGTTGTCGTACCCTAACCTGTACCCTAAACAGTCCCCGTCCCCTAACCCTAACCCTAACCCTAACCCTAACCCTAACCCTAACCCTTACCCGAAGCCTTACCCTCACCCGTCCCCTAATCCTAACCCGTACGCTAACACTAACCCGTACCCTAACACGTATGCTCCCCTAAACCGTTGTCGTAACCTAAACTGTACCCTAAACCGTCCCCATCCCCAAACCCTAACCCTAACCCTAAACCTAACCCTAACCCTAACCCTTACCCGAAGCCTTACCCTCACCCGTCCCCTAATCCTAACCCGTACGCTAACACTAACCAGTACCCTAACACGTACGCTCACCCTAAACCGTTGTCGTACCCTAACCTGTACCCTAAACCGTCCCCGTCCCCTAACCCTAACCCTAACCCTAACCCTAACCCTAACCCTTACCCGAAGCCTTACCCTCACCCGTCCCCTAATCCTAACCCGTACGCTAACACTAACCCGTATCCTAACACGTACGCTCACCCTAAACCGTTGTCGTACCCTAAGCTTTACCCTAAACAGTCCCCGTCCCCTAACCCTAAACTTAACCCAACCCTAACCCTAAACCTTACCCGAAGCCTTACCCTCACCCGTCCCCTAATACTAACCCGTACGGTAACACTAACCCGTATCTTAACACGTACGCTCACCCTAAACCGTTGTCGTACCCTAACCTGTACCCTAAACCGTCCCCGTCCCCTAACCCTAACCCTAACCCTAACCCTAACCCTAACCCTTACCCGAAGCCTTACCCTCACCCGTCCCCTAATCCTAACCCGTACACTAACACTAACCTGTTCTCTAACACGTACGCTCACTCTAAATCGTTGTCGTACCCTAACCTGTACCCTAAACCTTCCCCGTCCCCTAACCCTAACCCTAACCCTAACCCTAACCCTAACCCTTACCCGAAGCCTTACCCTCACCCGTCCCCTAATCCTAACCCGTACGCTAACACTAACCCGTACCCTAACACGTACGCTCATCCTAAACCATTGACGTACCCTAACCTGTACCCTAAACCGTCCCCGTCCCCTAGCCCTAACCCTAACCCTAACCCAACCCTTACCCGAAGCCTTACCCTGACCCGTCCCCTAATCCTAACCCGTACGCTAACACTAACCTGTACCCTAACACGTACGCTCACCCTAAACCGTTGTCGTACCCTAAGCTGTACCCTAAACCGTCCCCGTCCCCTAACCCTAACCCTAACCCTTACTGGAAGCCTTACACTCACCCGTCCCCTAATCCTAACCCGTACGCTCACACTAACCCGTACCCTAACACGTACGCTCACCCTAAACCGTTGTCGTACCGTAAACTGTAACCTAAACCGTCCCCGTCCCCAAACCCTAACCCTAACCCTAACCCTAACCCTTACCCGATGCCTTACCCTCACCCGTCCCCTAATCCTAACCCGTACGCTAACACTAACCCGTACCCTAACACGTACGCTCATCCTAAACCTTTGTCGTACCCTAACCTGTACCCTAAACCGTCCCCGTCCCCTAAACCTAACCCTAACCCTAACCCTAACCCTTACCCGAAGCCTTACCCTCACCCGTCCCCTAATCCTAACCCGTACGCTAACACTAACCCGTACCCTAACACGTACGCTCACCATAAACCGTTGTCGTACCCTAACCTGTAGCCTAAACCGTCCCCGTGCCCGTCCCCTAACCCTAACCCTAACCCTAACCCTAACCCATACCCGAAGCCTTACCCTCATCCGTCCCCTAATCCTAACCCGTACACTAACACTAACCCGTACCCTAACACGTACGCTCACCCTAAATCGTTGTCGTACCCTAACCTGTACCCTAAACCTTCCCCGTCCCCTAACCGTAACCCTAACCCTAACCCTAACCCTTACCCGAAGCCTTACCCTCACCCGTCCCCTAATCCTAACCCGTACGCTAACACTAACCCGTACCCTAACACGTACGCTCACCCTAAACCGTTGTCGTACACTAACCTGTACCCTAAACCGTCCCCGTGCCCGTCCCCTAACCCTAACCCTAAACCTAACCCTAACCCTAACCCTATCCCGAAGCCTTACCCTCACCCGTCCCCTAATCCTTACCCGTACGCTAACACTAACCCGTACCCTAACACGTACGCTCACCCTAAACCGTTGACGTACCCTAACCTGTACCCTAAACCGTCCCCGTCCCCGTCCCCTAACCCTAACCCTAAACCTAACCCTAACCCTTACCCGAAGCCTTACACTCACCCGTCCCCTAATCCTAACCCGTACGCTAACACTAACCCGTACCCTAACACGTATGCTCATCCTAAACCGTTGTCGTACCCTAAACTGTACCCTAAACCGTCCCCGTCCCCAAACCCTAACCCTAACCTTAACCCTAACCCTTACCCGATGCCTTACCCTCACCCGTCCCCTAATCCTAACCCGTACGCTAACACTAACCCGTACCCTAACACGTACGCTCACCCTAAACCGTTGTCGTACCCTAAACTGTACCCTAAACCGTCCCTGTCCCCTAACCCTAACCCTAACCCTAACACTAACCCTAACCCTTACCCGAAGCCTTACCCTCACCCGTCCCCTAATCCTAAACCGTACGCTAAAACTAACCCGTACCCTAACACGTACGCTCACCCTAAACCGTTGTCGTACCCTAAGCTGCACCCTAAACCGTCCCCGTCCTCTAACCCTAACCCTAACCCTAACCCTAACCCTAACCCTTACCCGAAGCCTTACACTCACCCGTCCCCTAATCCTAACCCGTACACTAACACTAACCCGTACCCTAACATGTACGCTCACCCTAAACCGTTGTCGTACCCTAACCTGTACCCTAAACCGTCCCCGTCCCCTAACCCTAAACCTAACCCTAACCCTAACCCTTACCCAAAGCCTTACACTCACCCGTCCCCTAATCCTAATCCGTACGCTAACACTAACCCGTACCCTAACACGTACGCTCACCCTAAACCGTTGTCGTACCCTAACCTGTACCCTAAACCGTCCCCGTCCCCTAACCCTAACCCTAACCCTAACCCTAACCCTTACCGGAAGCCTTACACTCACCCGTCCCCTAATCCTAACCCGTACGCTAACACTAACCCGTACCCTAACACGTACGCTCACCCTAAACCGTTGTCGTACGCTAACCTGTACCCTAAAACGTCCCCGTCCCCGAACCCTAACCCTAACCCTAACCCTAACCCTTACCCGAAGCCTTACCCTCACCCGTCCGTAATCCTAACCCGTACGCTAACACTAACCCGTACCCTAACACGTACGCTCACCCTAAACCGTTGTCGTACCCTAACCTGTACCCTAAACCGTCCCCGTCCCCTAACCCTAACCCTAACACTAACACTAAGCCTAACCCTAACCCTTACCCGAAGCCTTACCCTCACCCGTCCCCTAATCCTAAACCGTTCGCTAACACTAACCCGTACCCTATCACGTAGGCTCACCCTAAACCATTGTCGTACCCTAAACTGTACCCTAAACCGTCCCCGTGCCCTAACCCTAACCCTAACCCTAACACTAATCCTAACCCTTACCCGAAGCCTTACCCTTATACGTCCCCTAATCCTAAACCGTACGCTAACATTAACCCGTACCCTAACACGTACGCTCACCCTAAACCGTTGTCGTACACTAACCTGTACCCTAAACCGTCCCCGTCCCCTAACCCTAACCCTATCCCTAACCCTAACCCTTACCCGAAGCCTTACCCTCACCCGTCCCATAATACTAACCCGTACGCTAACACTAACCAATACCGTAAAACGTACGCTCAGCCTAAACTGTTGTCGTACGCTAACCTGTACCCTAAACCGTCCCCGTCCCCTAACCCTAACCCTAACTCTAACCCTAACCCTTACCCGAAGCCTTACCCTCACCCGTCCCCTAATCCTAACCCGTACGCTAACACTAACCCGTACCCTAACATGTACGCTCACCCTAAACCGTTGATGTACCCTAACCTGTACCCTAAACCGTCCCCGTCCCCTAACCCTAACCCTAATCCTAACCCTAACCCTAACCCTAACCCTTACCCGAAGCCTTACACTCACCCGTCCCCTAATACTTACCCGTACACTAACACTAACCCGTACCCTAACACGTACGCTCACCCTAAACCGTTGTCGTACTCTAACCTGTACCCTAAACCGTCCCCGTCCCCTAACCCTAACCCTAACCCTAACCCTAACCCTTACACGAAGCCTTACCCTCAACCGTCCTTTAATCCTAACCCGTACGCTAACACTAAACCATACCCTAAAACGTACGCTCACCCTAAACCGTTGTCGTACCCTAAGCTGTACCCTAAACCGTCCCCGTCCCCTAACCCTAACCCTAAACCTAACCCTAACCCTAACCCTTACCCGAAGCCTTACCCTCACCCGTCCCCTAATCCTAACTCGTACGCTAACACTGACCCGTACCCTAACACGTACGCTCACCCTAAACCGTTGTCGTACCCTAACCTGTACCCTAAACAGTCCCCGTCCCCGTCCCCTAACCCTAAACCTAAACCTAACCCTGACCCTTACCCGAAGCCTTACCCTCTCCCGTACCCTAATCCTAACCCGTACTCTAACACGTACGCTCACCCTAAACCGTTGTCGTACCCTAACCTGTACCCTAAACCGTCCCCGTGCACGGCCCCTAACCCTAAACCGAACCCTAACACTAACCCTTACTCGAAGCCTTACCATCACCCGTCCCCTAATCCTATCCCGTACGCTAACACTAACCCGTACCCTAACACGTACGCTCACCCTAAACCGTTGTCGTACCCTAACCTGTACCCTAAACCGTCTCCGTCCTCTAACCCTAACCCTAACCCTAACCCTAACCCTAACCCTTACCCGAAGCCTTACCCTCACCCGTTCCCTAATCCTAAACCGTACGCTAACTCTAACCCGTACCCTAACACGTACGCTCACCCTAAACCGTTGTCATACCCTAACCTGTACCCTAAACCGTCCCCGTCCCCTAACCCTAACCCTAACCCTAAGCCTAACCCTAACCGTAACCCTTACCCGAAGCCTTACACTCACCCGTCCCATAATCCTAACCCGTGCGCTAACACTAAACCATACCCTAAAACGTACACTCACCCTAAACCGTTGTCGTACCCTAACCTGTACCTTAAACAGTCCCCATGCCCTAACCCTAACCCTAACCCTAAAACTAACCCTAACCCTTACCCGAAGCCTTACCCTCACCCGTCCCCTAATCCTAACCCGTACGCTAACACTAAACCGTACCCTAACACGTACGCTCACCCTAAACCGTTGACGTACCCTAACCTGTACCCGAAACCGTCCCCGTCCCCGTCCCCTAACCCTAACCCTAAGCCTAACCCTTACCCGAAGCCTTACCCTCACCCGTCCTCTAATCCTAACCCGTACGCTAACACTAACCCGTACCCTAACACGTACGCTCACCCTAAACCGTTGTCGTACCCTAACCTGTACCCTAAACAGTCCCCGTCCCCTAACCCTAACCCTAACCCTAACCCTAACCCTAACCCTAACCCTTACCCGAAGCCTTACCCTCACCCGTCCCCTAATCCTAACCCGTACGCTAACACTAACCCGTACCCTAACACGTATGCTCCCCTAAACCGTTGTCATAACCTAAACTGTACCCTAAACCGTCCCCATCCCCAAACCCTAACCCTAACCCTAAACCTAACCCTAACCCTAACCCTTACCCGAAGCCTTACCCTCACCCGTCCCCTAATCCTAACCCGTACGCTAACACTAACCAGTACCCTAACACGTACGCTCACCCTAAACCGTTGTCGTACCCTAACCTGTACCCTAAACCGTCCCCGTCCCCTAACCCTAACCCTAACCCTAACCCTAACCCTAACCCTTACCCGAAGCCTTACCCTCACCCGTCCCCTAATCCTAACCCGTACGCTAACACTAACCCGTATCCTAACACGTACGCTCACCCTAAACCGTTGTCGTACCCTAAGCTTTACCCTAAACAGTCCCCGTCCCCTAACCCTAAACTTAACCCAACCCTAACCCTAAACCTTACCCGAAGCCTTACCCTCACCCGTCCCCTAATACTAACCCGTACGGTAACACTAACCCGTATCTTAACACGTACGCTCACCCTAAACCGTTGTCGTACCCTAACCTGTACCCTAAACCGTCCCCGTCCCCTAACCCTAACCCTAACCCTAACCCTAACCCTAACCCTTACCCGAAGCCTTACCCTCACCCGTCCCCTAATCCTAACCCGTACACTAACACTAACCTGTTCTCTAACACGTACGCTCACTCTAAATCGTTGTCGTACCCTAACCTGTACCCTAAACCTTCCCCGTCCCCTAACCCTAACCCTAACCCTAACCCTAACCCTAACCCTTACCCGAAGCCTTACCCTCACCCGTCCCCTAATCCTAACCCGTACGCTAACACTAACCCGTACCCTAACACGTACGCTCATCCTAAACCATTGTCGTACCCTAACCTGTACCCTAAACCGTCCCCGTCCCCTAGCCCTAACCCTAACCCTAACCCAACCCTTACCCGAAGCCTTACCCTGACCCGTCCCCTAATCCTAACGCGTACGCTAACACTAACCTGTACCCTAACACGTACGCTCACCCTAAACCGTTGTCGTACCCTAAGCTGTACCCTAAACCGTCCCCGTCCCCTAACCCTAACCCTAACCCTTACTGGAAGCCTTACACTCACCCGTCCCCTAATCCTAACCCGTACGCTCACACTAACCCGTACCCTAACACGTACGCTCACCCTAAACCGTTGTCGTACCGTAAACTGTACCCTAAACCGTCCCCGTCCCCAAACCCTAACCCTAACCCTAACCCTAACCCTTACCCGATGCCTTACCCTCACCCGTCCCCTAATCCTAACCCGTACGCTAACACTAACCCGTACCCTAACACGTACGCTCATCCTAAACCTTTGTCGTACCCTAACCTGTACCCTAAACTGTCCCCGTCCCCTAAACCTAACCCTAACCCTAACCCTAACCCTTACCCGAAGCCTTACCCTCACCCGTCCCCTAATCCTAACCCGTACGCTAACACTAACCCGTACCCTAACACGTACGCTCACCATAAACCGTTGTCGTACCCTAACCTGTAGCCTAAACCGTCCCCGTGCCCGTCCCCTAACCCTAACCCTAACCCTAACCCTAACCCTTACCCGAAGCCTTACCCTCATCCGTCCCCTAATCCTAACCCGTACACTAACACTAACCCGTACCCTAACACGTACGCTCAACCTAAATCGTTGTCGTACCCTAACCTGTACCCTAAACCTTCCCCGTCCCCTAACCGTAACCCTAACCCTAACCCTAACCCTTACCCGAAGCCTTACCCTCACCCGTCCCCTAATCCTAACCCGTACGCTAACACTAACCCGTACCCTAACACGTACGCTCACCCTAAACCGTTGTCGTACACTAACCTGTACCCTAAACCGTCCCCGTGCCCGTCCCCTAACCCTAACCCTAACCCTAACCCTAACCCTAACCCTATCCCGAAGCCTTACCCTCACCCGTCCCCTAATCCTTACCCGTACGCTAACACTAACCCGTACCCTAACACGTACGCTCACCCTAAACCGTTGACGTACCCTAACCTGTACCCTAAACCGTCCCCGTCCCCGTCCCCTAACCCTAACCCTAAACCTAACCCTAAACCTTACCCGAAGCCTTACACTCACCCGTCCCCTAATCCTAACCCGTACGCTAACACTAACCCGTACCCTAACACGTATGCTCATCCTAAACCGTTGTCGTACCCTAAACTGTACCCTAAACCGTCCCCGTCCCCAAACCCTAACCCTAACCTTAACCCTAACCCTTACCCGATGCCTTACCCTCACCCGTCCCCTAATCCTAACCCGTACGCTAACACTAACCCGTACCCTAACACGTACGCTCACCCTAAACCGTTGTCGTACCCTAACCTGTACCCTAAACCGTCCCTGTCCCCTAACCCTAACCCTAACCCTAACACTAACCCTAACCCTTACCCGAAGCCTTACCCTCACCCGTCCCCTAATCCTAAACCGTACGCTAAAACTAACCCGTACCCTAACACGTACGCTCACCCTAAACCGTTGTTGTACCCTAAGCTGCACCCTTAACCGTCCCCGTCCTCTAACCCTAACCCTAACCCTAACCCTAACCCTAACCCTTACCCGAAGCCTTACACTCACCCGTCCCCTAATCCTAACCCGTACACTAACACTAACCCGTACCCTAACATGTACGCTCACCCTAAACCGTTGTCGTACCCTAACCTGTACCCTAAACCGTCCCCGTCCCCTAACCCTAAACCTAACCCTAACCCTAACCCTTACCCGAAGCCTTACACTCACCCGTCCCCTAATCCTAACCCGTACGCTAACACTAACCCGTACCCTAACACGTACGCTCACCCTAAACCGTTGTCGTACCCTAACCTGTACCCTAAACCGTCCCCGTCCCCTAACCCTAACCCTAACCCTAACCCTAACCCTTACCGGAAGCCTTACACTCACCCGTCCCCTAATCCTAACCCGTACGCTAACACTAACCCGTACCCTAACACGTACGCTCACCCTAAACCATTGTCGTACGCTAACCTGTACCCTAAAACGTCCCCGTCCCCGAACCCTAACCCTAACCCTAACCCTAACCCTTACCCGAAGCCTTACCCTCACCCGTCCCCTAATCCTAACCCGTACGCTAACACTAACCCGTACCCTAACACGTACGCTCACCCTAAACCGTTGTCGTACCCTAACCTGTACCCTAAACCGTCCCCGTCCCCTAACCCTAACCCTAACCCTAACACTAAGCCTAACCCTAACCCTTACCCGAAGCCTTACCCTCACCCGTCCCCTAATCCTAAACCGTACGCTAACACTAACCCGTACCCTATCACGTAGGCTCACCCTAAACCATTGTCGTACCCTAAACTGTACCCTAAACCGTCCCCGTGCCCTAACCCTAACCCTAACCCTAACCCTAACCCTAACACTTACCCGAAGCCTTACCCTCACCCGTCCCCTAATCCTAACCCGTACACTAACACTAACACGTACCTTAAGACGTACGCTCACCCTAAACCGTTGTCGTACCCTAACCTGTACGCAAAACCGTCCCCGTCGCCTAACCCTAACCCTAACCCTAACCCTAACCCGAACCCTTACCTGAAACCTTACCCTCACCCGTCCCCTAATCCTAACCCGTACGCTAAAACTAACCCGTACCCTAACAGGTACGCTCAACCTGAACCGTTGTCGTACCCTAACCTGTACCCTAAACCGTCCCCGTCCCCTAACACTAACCTTAACCCTAACCCTAACCCTTACCCGAAGCCTTAACCTCACCCGTCCCCTAATCCTAACCCGTACGCTAACACTAACCCGTACCCTAACACGTACGCTCCACTAAACCGTTGTCGTACCCTAACCTGTACCCAAAACCGTGCCCGTCCCCTAACCCTAACCCTAACCCTAACCCTAACCCTTACCCGAAGCCTTACCCTCACCCGTCCCCTAATCCTAACCCGTACGCTAACACTAACCCGTACCCTAACACGTACGCTCACCCTAAACCGTTGTCGTACCCTAAACTGTACCCTAAACCGTCCCCGTCCCCTAACCCTAACCCAACCCTAACCCTAACCCTAACCCTTACCCGAAGCCTTACCCTCACCCGTCCCCTAATCCTAACCCGTACGCTAACAATAACCCGTACCCTAACACGTACGCTCACCCTAAACCGTTGTCGTACTCTAACCTGTACCCTAAACCGTCCCCGTCCCCTAACCCTAACCCTAACCCTAACCCTAACCCTTACCCGAAGCCTTACCCTCACCCGTCCCCTAATCCTAACCCGTACGCTAACACTAACCCGTACCCTAACACGTACGCTCACCCTAAACCGTTGTCGTACCCTAACCTGTACCCTAAACTGTCCCCGTGCCCGTCCCCTAACCCTAAACCTAACCCTAACCCTTACCCGAAGCCTTACCCTCACCCGTCCCCTATTCCTATCCCGTACGCTAACACTAAACCGTACCCTAACACGTACGCTCACCCTAAACCTTTGTCGTACCCTAACCTGTAACCTAAACCGTCCCCGTCCTCTAACCCTAACCCTAACCCTAACCCTAACCCTAACCCTTACCCGAAGCCTTACCCTCACACGTCCCCTAATCCTAAACCGTACGCTAACATTAACCCGTACCCTAACACGTACGCTCACCCTAAACCGTTGTCGTACACTAACCTGTACCCTAAACCGTCCCCGTCCCCTAACCCTAACCCTAACCCTAACCCTAACCCTTACCCGAAGCCTTACCCTCACCCGTCCCATAATACTAACCCGTACGCTAACACTAACCAATACCGTAAAACGTACGCTCAGCCTAAAGTGTTGTCGTACGCTAACCTGTACCCTAAACCGTCCCCGTCCCCTAACCCTAACCCTAACCCTAACCCTAACCCTTACCCGAAGCCTTACCCTCACCCGTCCCCTAATCCTAACCCGTACGCTAACACTAACCTGTAACCTAACAGGTACGCTCACCCTAAACCGTTGTCGTACACTAACCTGTACCCTAAACCGTCCCCGTCCCCTAACCCTAACCCTAACCCTAACCCTAACCCTTCCCCGAAGCCTTACCCTCACCCGTCCCCTAATCCTAACCCGTACGCTAACACTAACCCGTACCCTAACACGTACGCTCACCCTAAACCGTTGATGTACCCTAACCTGTACCCTAAACCGTCCCCGTCCCCTAACCCTAACCCTAACCCTAACCCTAACCCTAACCCTTACCCAAAGCCTTACACTCACCCGTCCCCTAATCCTTACCCGTACACTAACACTAACCCGTACCCTAACACGTACGCTCACCCTAAACCGTTGTCGTACCCTAACCTGTACCCTAAACCGTCCCCGTCCCCTAACCCTAACCCTAACCCTAACCCTAACCCTAACCCTTACACGAAGCCTTACCCTCAACCGTCCTTTAATCCTAACCCGTACGCTAACACTAAACCGTACCCTAAAACGTACGCTCACCCTAAACCGTTGTCGTACCCTAAGCTGTACCCTAAACCGTCCCCGTCCCCTAACCCTAACCCTAAACCTAACCCTAACCCTAACCCTTACCCGAAGCCTTACCCTCACCCGTCCCCTAATCCTAACTCGTACGCTAACACTGACCCGTACCCTAACACGTACGCTCACCCTAAACCGTTGTCGTACCCTAACCTGTACCCTAAACAGTCCCCGTCCCCGTCCCCTAACCCTAAACCTAAACCTAACCCTGACCCTTACCCGAAGCCTTACCCTCTCCCGTACCCTAATCCTAACCCGTACTCTAACACGTACGCTCACCCTAAACCGTTGTCGTACCCTAACCTGTACCCTAAACCGTCCCCGTGCCCGGCCCCTAACCCTAAACCGAACCCTAACACTAACCCTTACTCGAAGCCTTACCCTCACCCGTCCCCTAATCCTATCCCGTACGCTAACACTAACCCGTACCCTAACACGTCCGCTCACCCTAAACCGTTGTCGTACCCTAACCTGTACCCTAAACCGTCTCCGTCCTCTAACCCTAACCCTAACCCTAACCCTAACCCTAACCCTTACCCGAAGCCTTACCCTCACCCGTTCCCTAATCCTAAACCGTACGCTAACTCTAACCCGTACCCTAACACGTACGCTCACCCTAAACCGTTGTCATACCCTAACCTGTACCCTAAACCGTCCCCGTCCCCTAACCCTAACCCTAACCCTAAGCCTAACCCTAACCGTAACCCTTACCCGAAGCCTTACACTCACCCGTCCCATAATCCTAACCCGTGCGCTAACACTAAACCATACCCTAAAACGTACACTCACCCTAAACCGTTGTCGTACCCTAACCTGTACCTTAAACAGTCCCCATCCCCTAACCCTAACCCTAACCCTAAAACTAACCCTAACCCTTACCCGAAGCCTTACCCTCACCCGTCCCCTAATCCTAACCCGTACGCTAACACTAAACCGTACCCTAACACGTACGCTCACCCTAAACCGTTGACGTACCCTAACCTGTACCCGAAACCGTCCCCGTCCCCGTCCCCTAACCCTAACCCTAAGCCTAACCCTTACCCGAAGCCTTACCCTCACCCGTCCTCTAATCCTAACACGTACGCTAACACTAACCCGTACCCTAACACGTATGCTCACCCTAAACCGTTGTCGTACCCTAACCTGTACCCTAAACAGTCCCCGTCCCCTAACCCTAACCCTAACCCTAACCCTAACCCTAACCCTAACCCTTACCCGAAGCCTTACCCTCACCCGTCCCCTAATCCTAACCCGTACGCTAACACTAACCCGTACCCTAACACGTAGGCTCCCCTAAACCGTTGTCGTAACCTAAACTGTACCCTAAACCGTCCCCATCCCCAAACCCTAACCCTAACCCTAAACCTAACCCTAACCCTAACCCTTACCCGAAGCCTTACCCTCACCCGTCCCCTAATCCTAACCCGTACGCTAACACTAACCAGTACCCTAACACGTACGCTCACCCTAAACCGTTGTCGTACCCTAACCTGTACCCTAAACCGTCCCCGTCCCCTAACCCTAACCCTAACCCTAACCCTAACCCTAACCCTTACCCGAAGCCTTACCCTCACCCGTCCCCTGATCCTAACCCGTACGCTAACACTAACCCTTACCCTAACACGTACGCTCACCCTAAACCATTGTCGTACCCTAACCTGTACCCTAAACCGTCCCCGTCCCCTAGCCCTAACCCTAACCCTAACCCAACCCTTACCCGAAGCCTTACCCTGACCCGTCCCCTAATCATAACCCGTACGCTAACACTAACCTGTACCCTAACACGTACGCTCACCCTAAACCGTTGTCGTACCCTAAGCTGTACCCTAAACCGTCCCCGTCCCCTAACCCTAACCCTAACCCTTACTGGAAGCCTTACACTCACCCGTCCCCTAATCCTAACCCGTACGCTCACACTAACCCGTACCCTAACACGTACGCTCACCCTAAACCGTTGTCGTACCGTAAACTGTAACCTAAACCGTCCCCGTCCCCAAACCCTAACCCTAACCCTAACCCTAACCCTTACCCGATGCCTTACCCTCACCCGTCCCCTAATCCTAACCCGTACGCTAACACTAACCCGTACCCTAACACGTACGCTCATCCTAATCCTTTGTCGTACCCTAACCTGTACCCTAAACCGTCCCCGTCCCCTAAACCTAACCCTAACCCTAACCCTAACCCTTACCCGAAGCCTTACCCTCACCCGTCCCCTAATCCTAACCCGTACGCTAACACTAACCCGTACCCTAACACGTACGCTCACCCTAAACCGTTGTCGTACCCTAACCTGTACCCTAAACTGTCCCCGTGCCCGTCCCCTAACCCTAAACCTAACCCTAACCCTTACCCGAAGCCTTACCCTCACCCGTCCCCTATTCCTATCCCGTACGCTAACACTAAACCGTACCCTAACACGTACGCTCACCCTAAACCTTTGTCGTACCCTAACCTGTAACCTAAACCGTCCCCGTCCTCTAACCCTAACCCTAACCCTAACCCTAACCCTAACCCTTACCCGAAGCCTTACCCTCACACGTCCCCTAATCCTAAACCGTACGCTAACATTAACCCGTACCCTAACACGTACGCTCACCCTAAACCGTTGTCGTACACTAACCTGTACCCTAAACCGTCCCCGTCCCCTAACCCTAACCCTAACCCTAACCCTAACCCTTACCCGAAGCCTTACCCTCACCCGTCCCATAATACTAACCCGTACGCTAACACTAACCAATACCGTAAAACGTACGCTCAGCCTAAAGTGTTGTCGTACGCTAACCTGTACCCTAAACCGTCCCCGTCCCCTAACCCTAACCCTAACCCTAACCCTAACCCTTACCCGAAGCCTTACCCTCACCCGTCCCCTAATCCTAACCCGTACGCTAACACTAACCTGTAACCTAACAGGTACGCTCACCCTAAACCGTTGTCGTACACTAACCTGTACCCTAAACCGTCCCCGTCCCCTAACCCTAACCCTAACCCTAACCCTAACCCTTCCCCGAAGCCTTACCCTCACCCGTCCCCTAATCCTAACCCGTACGCTAACACTAACCCGTACCCTAACACGTACGCTCACCCTAAACCGTTGATGTACCCTAACCTGTACCCTAAACCGTCCCCGTCCCCTAACCCTAACCCTAACCCTAACCCTAACCCTAACCCTTACCCAAAGCCTTACACTCACCCGTCCCCTAATCCTTACCCGTACACTAACACTAACCCGTACCCTAACACGTACGCTCACCCTAAACCGTTGTCGTACCCTAACCTGTACCCTAAACCGTCCCCGTCCCCTAACCCTAACCCTAACCCTAACCCTAACCCTAACCCTTACACGAAGCCTTACCCTCAACCGTCCTTTAATCCTAACCCGTACGCTAACACTAAACCGTACCCTAAAACGTACGCTCACCCTAAACCGTTGTCGTACCCTAAGCTGTACCCTAAACCGTCCCCGTCCCCTAACCCTAACCCTAAACCTAACCCTAACCCTAACCCTTACCCGAAGCCTTACCCTCACCCGTCCCCTAATCCTAACTCGTACGCTAACACTGACCCGTACCCTAACACGTACGCTCACCCTAAACCGTTGTCGTACCCTAACCTGTACCCTAAACAGTCCCCGTCCCCGTCCCCTAACCCTAAACCTAAACCTAACCCTGACCCTTACCCGAAGCCTTACCCTCTCCCGTACCCTAATCCTAACCCGTACTCTAACACGTACGCTCACCCTAAACCGTTGTCGTACCCTAACCTGTACCCTAAACCGTCCCCGTGCCCGGCCCCTAACCCTAAACCGAACCCTAACACTAACCCTTACTCGAAGCCTTACCCTCACCCGTCCCCTAATCCTATCCCGTACGCTAACACTAACCCGTACCCTAACACGTCCGCTCACCCTAAACCGTTGTCGTACCCTAACCTGTACCCTAAACCGTCTCCGTCCTCTAACCCTAACCCTAACCCTAACCCTAACCCTAACCCTTACCCGAAGCCTTACCCTCACCCGTTCCCTAATCCTAAACCGTACGCTAACTCTAACCCGTACCCTAACACGTACGCTCACCCTAAACCGTTGTCATACCCTAACCTGTACCCTAAACCGTCCCCGTCCCCTAACCCTAACCCTAACCCTAAGCCTAACCCTAACCGTAACCCTTACCCGAAGCCTTACACTCACCCGTCCCATAATCCTAACCCGTGCGCTAACACTAAACCATACCCTAAAACGTACACTCACCCTAAACCGTTGTCGTACCCTAACCTGTACCTTAAACAGTCCCCATCCCCTAACCCTAACCCTAACCCTAAAACTAACCCTAACCCTTACCCGAAGCCTTACCCTCACCCGTCCCCTAATCCTAACCCGTACGCTAACACTAAACCGTACCCTAACACGTACGCTCACCCTAAACCGTTGACGTACCCTAACCTGTACCCGAAACCGTCCCCGTCCCCGTCCCCTAACCCTAACCCTAAGCCTAACCCTTACCCGAAGCCTTACCCTCACCCGTCCTCTAATCCTAACACGTACGCTAACACTAACCCGTACCCTAACACGTATGCTCACCCTAAACCGTTGTCGTACCCTAACCTGTACCCTAAACAGTCCCCGTCCCCTAACCCTAACCCTAACCCTAACCCTAACCCTAACCCTAACCCTTACCCGAAGCCTTACCCTCACCCGTCCCCTAATCCTAACCCGTACGCTAACACTAACCCGTACCCTAACACGTAGGCTCCCCTAAACCGTTGTCGTAACCTAAACTGTACCCTAAACCGTCCCCATCCCCAAACCCTAACCCTAACCCTAAACCTAACCCTAACCCTAACCCTTACCCGAAGCCTTACCCTCACCCGTCCCCTAATCCTAACCCGTACGCTAACACTAACCAGTACCCTAACACGTACGCTCACCCTAAACCGTTGTCGTACCCTAACCTGTACCCTAAACCGTCCCCGTCCCCTAACCCTAACCCTAACCCTAACCCTAACCCTAACCCTTACCCGAAGCCTTACCCTCACCCGTCCCCTAATCCTAACCCGTACGCTAACACTAACCCTTACCCTAACACGTACGCTCACCCTAAACCATTGTCGTACCCTAACCTGTACCCTAAACCGTCCCCGTCCCCTAGCCCTAACCCTAACCCTAACCCAACCCTTACCCGAAGCCTTACCCTGACCCGTCCCCTAATCATAACCCGTACGCTAACACTAACCTGTACCCTAACACGTACGCTCACCCTAAACCGTTGTCGTACCCTAAGCTGTACCCTAAACCGTCCCCGTCCCCTAACCCTAACCCTAACCCTTACTGGAAGCCTTACACTCACCCGTCCCCTAATCCTAACCCGTACGCTCACACTAACCCGTACCCTAACACGTACGCTCACCCTAAACCGTTGTCGTACCGTAAACTGTACCCTAAACCGTCCCCGTCCCCAAACCCTAACCCTAACCCTAACCCTAACCCTTACCCGATGCCTTACCCTCACCCGTCCCCTAATCCTAACCCGTACGCTAACACTAACCCGTACCCTAACACGTACGCTCATCCTAATCCTTTGTCGTACCCTAACCTGTACCCTAAACCGTCCCCGTCCCCTAAACCTAACCCTAACCCTAACCCTAACCCTTACCCGAAGCCTTACCCTCACCCGTCCCCTAATCCTAACCCGTACGCTAACACTAACCCGTACCCTAACACGTACGCTCACCATAAACCGTTGTCGTACCCTAACCTGTAGCCTAAACCGTCCCCGTGCCCGTCCCCTAACCCTAACCCTAACCCTAACCCTAACCCTTACCCGAAGCCTTACCCTCATCCGTCCCCTAATCCTAACCCGTACACTAACACTAACCCGTACCCTAACACGTACGCTCACCCTAAATCGTTGTCGTACCCTAACCTGTACCCTAAACCTTCCCCGTCCCCTAACCGTAACCCTAACCCTAACCCTAACCCTTACCCGAAGCCTTACCCTCACCCGTCCCCTAATCCTAACCCGTACGCTAACACTAACCCGTACCCTAACACGTACGCTCACCCTAAACCGTTGTCGTACACTAACCTGTACCCTAAACCGTCCCCGTGCCCGTCCCCTAACCCTAACCCTAACCCTAACCCTAACCCTAACCCTATCCCGAAGCCTTACCCTCACCCGTCCCCTAATCCTTACCCGTACGCTAACACTAACCCGTACCCTAACACGTACGCTCACCCTAAACCGTTGACGTACCCTAACCTGTACCCTAAACCGTCCCCGTCCCCGTCCCCTAACCCTAACCCTAAACCTAACCCTAACCCTTACCCGAAGCCTTACACTCACCCGTCCCCTAATCCTAACCCGTACGCTAACACTAACCCGTACCCTAACACGTATGCTCATCCTAAACCGTTGTCGTACCCTAAACTGTACCCTAAACCGTCCCCGTCCCCAAACCCTAACCCTAACCTTAACCCTAACCCTTACCCGATGCCTTACCCTCACCCGTCCCCTAATCCTAACCCGTACGCTAACACTAACCCGTACCCTAACACGTACGCTCACCCTAAACCGTTGTCGTACCCTAACCTGTACCCTAAACCGTCCCTGTCCCCTAACCCTAACCCTAACCCTAACACTAACCCTAACCCTTACCCGAAGCCTTACCCTCACCCGTCCCCTAATCCTAAACCGTACGCTAAAACTAACCCGTACCCTAACACGTACGCTCACCCTAAACCGTTGTTGTACCCTAAGCTGCACCCTAAACCGTCCCCGTCCTCTAACCCTAACCCTAACCCTAACCCTAACCCTAACCCTTACCCGAAGCCTTACACTCACCCGTCCCCTAATCCTAACCCGTACACTAACACTAACCCGTACCCTAACATGTACGCTCACCCTAAACCGTTGTCGTACCCTAACCTGTACCCTAAACCGTCCCCGTCCCCTAACCCTAAACCTAACCCTAACCCTAACCCTTACCCGAAGCCTTACACTCACCCGTCCCCTAATCCTAACCCGTACGCTAACACTAACCCGTACCCTAACACGTACGCTCACCCTAAACCGTTGTCGTACCCTAACCTGTACCCTAAACCGTCCCCGTCCCCTAACCCTAACCCTAACCCTAACCCTAACCCTTACCGGAAGCCTTACACTCACCCGTCCCCTAATCCTAACCCGTACGCTAACACTAACCCGTACCCTAACACGTACGCTCACCCTAAACCGTTGTCGTACGCTAACCTGTACCCTAAAACGTCCCCGTCCCCGAACCCTAACCCTAACCCTAACCCTAACCCTTACCCGAAGCCTTACCCTCACCCGTCCCCTAATCCTAACCCGTACGCTAACACTAACCCGTACCCTAACACGTACGCTCACCCTAAACCGTTGTCGTACCCTAACCTGTACCCTAAACCGTCCCCGTCCCCTAACCCTAACCCTAACCCTAACACTAAGCCTAACCCTAACCCTTACCCGAAGCCTTACCCTCACCCGTCCCCTAATCCTAACCCGTACGCTAACACTAACCCGTACCCTATCACGTAGGCTCACCCTAAACCATTGTCGTACCCTAAACTGTACCCTAAACCGTCCCCGTCCCCTAACCCTAACCCTAACCCTAACCCTAACCCTAACACTTACCCGAAGCCTTACCCTCACCCGTCCCCTAATCCTAACCCGTACACTAACACTAACACGTACCTTAACACGTACGCTCACCCTAAACCGTTGTCGTACCCTAACCTGTACGCTAAACCGTCCCCGTCGCCTAACCCTAACCCTAACCCTAACCCTAACCCGAACCCTTACCTGAAACCTTACCCTCACCCGTCCCCTAATCCTAACCCGTACGCTAAAACTAACCCGTACCCTAACAGGTACGCTCAACCTAAACCGTTGTCGTACCCTAACCTGTACCCTAAACCGTCCCCGTGCCCGTCCCCTAACCCTAACCCTAACCCTAACCCTAACCCTTACCCGAAGCCTTACCCTCACCCGTCCCCTAATCCTAACCCGTACGCTAACACTAACCCGTACCCTAACACGTACGCTCCACTAAACCGTTGTCGTACCCTAACCTGTACCCTAAACCGTCCGCCCGTCCCCTAACCCTAACCCTAACCCTAACCCTAACCCTTACCCGAAGCCTTACCCTCACCCGTCCCCTAATCCTAACCCGTACGCTAACACTAACCCGTACCCTAACACGTACGCTCACCCTAAACCGTTGTCGTACCCTAAACTGTACCCTAAACCGTCCCCGTCCCCTAACCCTAACCCAACCCTAACCCTAACCCTAACCCTTACCCGAAGCCTTACCCTCACCCGTCCCCTAATCCTAACCCGTACGCTAACAATAACCCGTACCCTAACACGTACGCTCACCCTAAACCGTTGTCGTACTCTAACCTGTACCCTAAACCGTCCCCGTCCCCTAACCCTAACCCTAACCCTAACCCTAACCCTAACCCTTACCCGAAGCCTTACCCTCACCCGTCCCCTAATCCTAACCCGTACGCTAACACTAACCCGTACCCTAACACGTACGCTCACCCTAAACCGTTGTCGTACCCTAACCTGTACCCTAAACTGTCCCCGTGCCCGTCCCCTAACCCTAAACCTAACCCTAACCCTTACCCGAAGCCTTACCCTCACCCGTCCCCTATTCCTATCCCGTACGCTAACACTAAACCGTACCCTAACACGTACGCTCACCCTAAACCTTTGTCGTACCCTAACCTGTAACCTAAACCGTCCCCGTCCTCTAACCCTAACCCTAACCCTAACCCTAACCCTAACCCTTACCCGAAGCCTTACCCTCACACGTCCCCTAATCCTAAACCGTACGCTAACATTAACCCGTACCCTAACACGTACGCTCACCCTAAACCGTTGTCGTACC
The DNA here is from genome assembly GCF_059928025.1 of Delphinapterus leucas. Lineage (NCBI taxonomy): Eukaryota > Metazoa > Chordata > Mammalia > Artiodactyla > Monodontidae > Delphinapterus > Delphinapterus leucas. The sequence goes on along the minus strand of NW_028322255.1, from coordinate 3,209,116 downwards.
CTAAACTGTACCCTAAACCGTCCCCGTCCCCTAACCCTAACCCAACCCTAACCCTAACCCTAACCCTTACCCGAAGCCTTACCCTCACCCGTCCCCTAATCCTAACCCGTACGCTAACAATAACCCGTACCCTAACACGTACGCTCACCCTAAACCGTTGTCGTACTCTAACCTGTACCCTAAACCGTCCCCGTCCCCTAACCCTAACCCTAACCCTAACCCTAACCCTAACCCTTACCCGAAGCCTTACCCTCACCCGTCCCCTAATCCTAACCCGTACGCTAACACTAACCCGTACCCTAACACGTACGCTCACCCTAAACCGTTGTCGTACCCTAACCTGTACCCTAAACTGTCCCCGTGCCCGTCCCCTAACCCTAAACCTAACCCTAACCCTAACCCTTACCCGAAGCCTTATCCTCACCCGTCCCCTATTCCTATCCCGTACGCTAACACTAAACCGTACCCTAACACGTACGCTCACCCTAAACCTTTGTCGTACCCTAACCTGTACCCTAAACCGTCCCCGTCCTCTAACCCTAACCCTAACCCTAACCCTAACCCTAACCCTTACCCGAAGCCTTACCCTCACACGTCCCCTAATCCTAAACCGTACGCTAACATTAACCCGTACCCTAACACGTACGCTCACCCTAAACCGTTGTCGTACACTAACCTGTACCCTAAACCGTCCCCGTCCCCTAACCCTAACCCTAACCCTAACCCTAACCCTTACCCGAAGCCTTACCCTCACCCGTCCCATAATACTAACCCGTACGCTAACACTAACCAATACCGTAAAACGTACGCTCAGCCTAAAGTGTTGTCGTACGCTAACCTGTACCCTAAACCGTCCCCGTCCCCTAACCCTAACCCTAACCCTAACCCTAACCCTTACCCGAAGCCTTACCCTCACCCGTCCCCTAATCCTAACCCGTACGCTAACACTAACCCGTAACCTAACAGGTACGCTCACCCTAAACCGTTGTCGTACACTAACCTGTACCCTAAACCGTCCCCGTCCCCTAACCCTAACCCTAACCCTAACCCTAACCCTTCCCCGAAGCCTTACCCTCACCCGTCCCCTAATCCTAACCCGTACGCTAACACTAACCCGTACCCTAACACGTACGCTCACCCTAAACCGTTGATGTACCCTAACCTGTACCCTAAACCGTCCCCGTCCCCTAACCCTAACCCTAACCCTAACCCTAACCCTAACCCTTACCCGAAGCCTTACACTCACCCGTCCCCTAATCCTTACCCGTACACTAACACTAACCCGTACCCTAACACGTACGCTCACCCTAAACCGTTGTCGTACCCTAACCTGTACCCTAAACCGTCCCCGTCCCCTAACCCTAACCCTAACCCTAACCCTAACCCTTACCCGAAGCCTTACCCTCACCCGTCCCATAATCCTAACCCGTACGCTAACACTAACCCGTACCCTAAAACATACGCTCACCCTAAACCGTTGTCGTACCCTAACCTGTACCCTAAACCATCCCCGTCCCCGTCCCCTAACCCTAACCCTAACCCTAACCCTAACCCTTACCCGAAGCCTTACCCTCACCCGTCCCCTAATCCTAACCCGTACGCTAACACTAAACCATACCTTAACATTTACGCTCACCCTAAACCGTTGTCGTACCCTAAACTGTACCCTAAACCGTCCCCGTCCCCGTCCCCTAACCATAAACTTAACCCTAACCCTAACCCTTACCCGAAGCCTTACCCTCACCCGTCCCCTAATCCTAACCCGTACGCTAACAATAACCCGTACCCTAACACGTACGCTCACCCTAAACCGTTGTCGTACCCTAACCTGTACCCTAAACCGTCCCCGTCCCCTAACCCTAACCCTAACCTTAACCCTAACCCTTACCGGAAGCCTTACACTCACCCGTCCCCTAATCCTAAACCGTACGCTAACACTAACACGTACCCTAACACGTACGCTCACCCTAAACCGTTGTCGTACGCTAACCTGTACACTAAACCGTCCCCGTCCCCAAACCCTAACCTTAACCCTAACCCTAACCCTAACCCTTACCCGAAGCCGTACCCTCACCCGTCCCCTAATCCTAACCCGTACGCTAACACTAACCCGTACCCTAACACGTACGCTCACCCTAAACCGTTGTCGTACCCTAACCTGTACCCTAAACCGTCCCCGTCCCTAACCCTAACCCTAACCCTAACCCTAACCCTAACCCTAACCCTTACCCGAAGCCTTACCCTCACCCGTCCCCTAATCCTAACCCGTATGCTAACAAAAACCCGTACCCTAACACGTACGCTCACCCTAAACCGTTGTCGTACCCTAACCTGTACCCTAAACCATCCCCGTCCCCTAACCCTAACCCTAACCCTAACCCTAACCCTAACCCTAACCCTTACCCGAAGCCTTACCCTCACCCGTCCCCTAATCCTAACCCGTACGCTAACACTAACCCGTACCCTAACACGTACGCTCACCCTAAACCGTTGTCGTACCCTAAGCTGTACCCTAAACCGTTCCCGTGCCCGTCCCCTAACCCTAAACCTAACCCTAACCCTAACCCTTACCGGAAGCCTTACCCTCACCCGTCCCCTAATCCTATCCCGTACGCTAACACTAACCCGTACCCTAACACGTACGCTCACCCTAAACCTTTGTCGTACCCTAACCTGCACCCTAAACCGTCCCCGTCCTCTAACCCTAACCCTAACCCTAACCCTAACCCTAACCCTTTCCCGAAGCCTTACCCTCACCCGTCCCCTAATCCTAAACAGTACGCTTACACTAACACGTACCCTAACACGTACGCTCACCCTAAACCGTTGTCGTACCCTAACCTGTACCCTAAACCGTCCCCGTCCCCGTCCCCTACCCCTAACCCTAACCCTAACACTTACCCATAGCCTTACCCTCACCCGTCCCCTAATCCTAACCCGTACCCTAACACTAACCCGGACCATAACACGTACGCTCACCCTAAACCGTTGACGTACCCTATCCTGTACCCTAAACCGTTCCCGTCCCCGTCCCCTAACCCTAACCCTAAACCTTACCCTCACCCATCCCCTAATCCTAACCCGTACGCTAACACTAACCCGTACCCTAACACGTACGCTCACCCTAAACCGTTGTCGTACCCTAACCTGAACCCTAAACCATGCCCGTCCCCTAACCCTAACCCTAACCCAACCCTAACCCTAACACTTACCCGAAGCCTTACCCTCACCCGTCCCCTATTCCTAACCCGTACGCTAACACTAACCCGTACCCTAACACGTACGCTCACCCTAAACCTTTGTCGTAACCTAACCTGTACCCTAAACCGTCCCCGTCCCCAAACCCTAACCCTAACCCTAACCCTAACCCTAACACTTACCCGAAGCCTTACCCTCACCCGTCCCCTAATCCTAACCCGTACGCTAACACTAACCAGTACCCTAACACGTACGCTCACCCTAAACCGTTGTCGTACCCTAAGCTGCACCCTAAACCGTCCCCGTCCTCTAACCCTAACCCTAACCCTAACCCTAACCCTAACCCTTAACCGAAGCCTTACACTCACCCGTCCCCTAATCCTAACCCGTACGCTAACACTAACCCGTACCCAAACACGTACGCTCATCCTAAAACGTTGTCGTAGCCTAAGCTGCACTCTAAACCGTCCCCGTCCTCTAACCCTAACCCTAACCCTAACCCTAACCCTAACCCTTACCCGAAGCCTTACACTCACCCGTCCCCTAATCCTAACCCGTACGCTAACACTAACCCGTACCCTAACACGTACGCTCACCCTAAACCGTTGTCGTACCCTAACCTGTACCCTAAACCGTCCCCGTCCCCTAACCCTAACCCTAACCCTAACCCTAACCCTTACCCGAAGCCTTACCCTCACCCGTCCCCTAATCCTAACCCGTACGCTAACACTAACCCGTACCCTAACACGTACGCTCCCCTAAACCGTTGTCGTACCCTAACCTGTACCCTAACCCGTCCCCATCCCCTAACCCTAACCCTAACCCTAACCCTAACCCTTACCCGAAGCCTTACCCTCACCCGTCCCTTAATCCTAACCCGTACCCTAACACTAACCCGTACCATAACACGTACGCTCACCCTAAACCGTTGACGTACCCTAACCTGTACCCTAAACCGTTCCCGTCCCCGTCCCCTAACCCTAACCCTAAACCTTACCCTCACCCGTCCCCTAATCCTAACCCGTACGCTAACACTAACCCGTACCCTAACACGTACGCTCACCCTAAACCGTTGTCGTACCCTAACCTGAACCCTAAACCATGCCCGTCCCCTAACCCTAACCCTAACCCAACCCTAACCCTAACCCTTACCCGAAGCCTTACCCTCACCCGTCCCCTAATCCTAACCCGTACGCTAACACTAACCCGTACCCTAACACGTACGCTCACCCTAAACCGTTGTCGTAACCTAACCTGTACCCTAAACCGTCCCCGTCCCCAAACCCTAACCCTAACCCTAACCCTAAACCTAACACTTACCCGAAGCCTTACCCTCACCCGTCCCCTAATCCTAACCCGTACGCTAACACTAACCAGTACCCTAACACGTACGCTCACCCTAAACCGTTGTCGTACCCTAAGCTGCACCCTAAACCGTCCCCGTCCTCTAACCCTAACCCTAACCCTAACCCTAAGCCTAACCCTAACCCTTACCCGAAGCCTTACCTTCACCCGTCCCCTAATCCTAACCCGTACGCTAACACTAACCCGTACCGTATCACGTAGGCTCACCCTAAACCATTGTCGTACCCTAAACTGTACCCTAAACCGTCCCCGTCCCCTAACCCTAACCCTAACCCTAACCCTAACCCTAACCCTAACCCTTACCCGAAGCCTTACCCTCACCCGTCCCCTAATCCTAACCCGTACACTAACACTAACACGTACCTTAACACGTACGCTCACCCTAAACCGTTGTCGTACCCTAACCTGTACGCTAAACCGTCCCCGTCGCCTAACCCTAACCCTAACCCTAACCCTAACCCGAACCCTTACCTGAAACCTTACCCTCACCCGTCCCCTAATCCTAACCCGTACGCTAAAACTAACCCGTACCCTAACAGGTACGCTCACCCTAAACCGTTGTCGTACCCTAACCTGTACCCTAAACCGTCCCCGTCCCCTAACACTAACCCTAACCCTAACCCTAACCCTTACCCGAAGCCTTAACCTCACCCGTCCCCTAATCCTAACCCGTACGCTAACACTAACCCGTACCCTAACACGTACGCTCACCCTAAACCGTTGTCGTACCCTAACCTGTACCCAAAACCGTCCCCGTCCCCTAACCCTAACCCTAACCCTAACCCTAACCCTACCTACCCGAAGCCTTACCCTCACCCGTCCCCTAATCCTAACCCGTACGCTAACACTAACCCGTACCCTAACACGTACGCTCACCATAAACCGTTGTCGTACCCTAACCTGTACCCTAAACCGTCCCCGTGCCCGTCCCCTAACCCTAACCCTAACCCTAACCCTAACCCTTACCCGAAGCCTTACCCTCACCCGTCCCCTAATCCTAACCCGTACGCTAAAACTAACCCGTACCCTAACACGTACGCTCACCCTAAACCGTTGTCGTACCCTAAACTGTACCCTAAACCGTCCCCATCCCCTAACCCTAACCCAACCCTAACCCTAACCCTAACCCTTACCCGAAGCCTTACCCTCACCCGTCCCCTAATCCTAACCCGTACGCTAACAATAACCCGTACCCTAACACGTACGCTCACCCTAAACCGTTGTCGTACTCTAACCTGTACCCTAAACCGTCCCCGTCCCCTAACCCTAACCCTAACCCTAACCCTAACCCTAACCCTTACCTGAAGCCTTACCCTCACCCGTCCCCTAATCCTAACCCGTACGCTAACACTAACCCGTACCCTAACACGTACGCTCACCCTAAACCGTTGTCGTACCCTAACCTGTACCCTAAACCGTCCCCGTCCCCTAACCCTAACCCTAACCCTAACCCTAAACCTAACCCTTACCCGAAGCCTTACCTTCACCCGTCCCCTAATCCTAACCCGTACGCTAACAATAACCCGTACCCTAACACGTACGCTCACCCTAAACCGTTGTCGTACCCTAACCTGTACCCTAAACCGTCCCCGTCCCCTAACCCTAACCCTAACCCTAACCCTAACCCTAACCCTTACCCGAAGCCTTACCCTCACCCGTCCCCTAATCCTAACCCCTACACTAACACTAACCAGTACCCTAACACGTACGCTCAACCTAAACCGTTGTCGTACCCTAACCTGTACCCTAAACCGTCCCCGTGCCCGTCCCCTAACTCTAAACCTAACCCTAACCCTAACCCTTACCCGAAACCTTACCCTCACCCGTCCCCTAATCCTATCCCGTACGCTAACACTAACCCGTACCCTAACACGTACGCTCACCCTAAACCGTTGACGTACCCTAACCTGTACCCTAAACCGTCCCCGTCCCCGTCCCCTAACCCTAACCCTAACCCTAACCCTTACCGGAAGCCTTACACTCACCCGTCCCCTAATCCTAACCGTACGCTAACACTAACCCGTACCCTAACACGTACGCTCACCCTAAACCGTTGTCGTACGCTAACCTGTACCCTAAAACGTCCCCGTCCCCGAACCCTAACCCTAACCCTAACCCTAACCCTTACCCGAAGCCTTAACCTCACCCGTCCCCTAATCCTAACCCGTACGCTAACACTAACCCGTACCCTAACACGTACGCTCACCCTAAACCGTTGTCGTACCCTAACCTGTACTCTAAACCGTCCCCGTCCCCTAACCCTAACCCTAACCCTAACCCTAAGCCTAACCCTAACCCTTACCCGAAGCCTTACCTTCACCCGTCCCCTAATCCTAACCCGTACGCTAACACTAACCCGTACCCTATCACGTAGGCTCACCCTAAACCATTGTCGTACCCTAAACTGTACCCTAAACCGTCCCCGTCCCCTAACCCTAACCCTAACCCTAACCCTAACCCTAACCCTAACCCTTACCCGAAGCCTTACCCTCACCCGTCCCCTAATCCTAACCCGTACACTAACACTAACACGTACCTTAACACGTACGCTCACCCTAAACCGTTGTCGTACCCTAACCTGTACGCTAAACCGTCCCCGTCGCCTAACCCTAACCCTAACCCTAACCCTAACCCGAACCCTTACCTGAAACCTTACCCTCACCCGTCCCCTAATCCTAACCCGTACGCTAAAACTAACCCGTACCCTAACAGGTACGCTCAACCTAAACCGTTGTCGTACCCTAACCTGTACCCTAAACCGTCCCCGTCCCCTAACACTAACCCTAACCCTAACCCTAACCCTTACCCGAAGCCTTAACCTCACCCGTCCCCTAATCCTAACCCGTACGCTAACACTAACCCGTACCCTAACACGTACGCTCCACTAAACCGTTGTCGTACCCTAACCTGTACCCAAAACCGTCCCCGTCCCCTAACCCTAACCCTAACCCTAACCCTAACCCTAACCCTTACCTGAAGCCTTACCCTCACCCGTCCCCTAATCCTAACCCGTACGCTAACACTAACCCGTACCCTAAAACGTACGCTCACCCTAAACCGTTGTCGTACCCTAACCTGTACCCTAAACCGTCCCCGTCCCCTAACCCTAACCCTAACCCTAACCCTAAACCTAACCCTTACCCGAATGCCTTACCTTCACCCGTCCCCTAATCCTAACCCGTACGCTAACAGTAACCCGTACCCTAACACGTACGCTCACCCTAAACCGTTGTCGTACCCTAACCTGTACCCTAAACCGTCCCCGTCCCCTAACCCTAACCCTAACCCTAACCCTAACCCTTACCCGAAGCCTTACCCTCACCCGTCCCCTAATCCTAACCCCTACACTAACACTAACCAGTACCCTAACACGTACGCTCAACCTAAACCGTTGTCGTACCCTAACCTGTACCCTAAACCGTCCCCGTGCCCGTCCCCTAACTCTAAACCTAACCCTAACCCTAACCCTTACCCGAAACCTTACCCTCACCCGTCCCCTAATCCTATCCCGTACGCTAACACTAACCCGTACCCTAACACGTACGCTCACCCTTAACCGTTGTCGTACCCTAACCTGTACCCTAAACCGTCCCCGTCCCCTAACCCTAACCCTAACCCTAACCCTAACCCTTACCCGAAGCCTTACCCACACCCGTCCCCTAATCCTAACCCGTACGCTAACACTAACCCGTACCCTAACACGTACGCTCACCCTAAACCGTTGACGTACCCTAACCTGTACCCTAAACCGTCCCCGTCCCCGTCCCCTAACCCTAACCCTAAACCTAACCCTAACCCTTACCCGAAGCCTTATACTCACCCGTCCCCTAATCCTAACCCGTACGCTAACACTAACCCGTACCCTAACACGTACGCTCACCCTAAACCGTTGTCGTACCCTAAACTGTACCCTAAACCGTCCCCGTCCCCAATCCCTAACCCTAACCCTAACCCTAACCCTTACCCGAAGCCTTACTCTCACCCGTCCCCTAATCCTAACCCGTACGCTAACACTAACCCGTACCCTTACACGTACGCTCACCCTAAACCGTTGTCGTACCCTAACCTGTACCCTAAACCGTCCCTGTCCCCTAACCCTAACCCTAACCCTAACCCTAACCCTAACCCTTACCCAAAGCCTTACCCTCACCCGTCCCCTAATCCTAACCCGTACGCTAAAACTAACCCGTACCCTAACACGTACGCTCCCCTAAACCGTTGTCGTACCCTAACCTGTACCCTAAACCGTCCGCGTCCCCTAAACCTAACCCTAACCCTAACCCTAACCCTTACCCGAAGCCTTACCCTCACCCGTCACCTAATCCTAACCCGTACGCTAACACTAACCCGTACCCTAACACGTACGCTCAACATAAACCGTTGTCGTACCCTAACCTGTACCCTAAACCGTCCCCGTGCCCGTCCCCTAACCCTAACCCTAACCCTAACACTAACCCTTACTCGAAGCCTTACCCTCACCCGTCCCCTAATCCTAACCCGTACACTAACACTAACCCGTACCCTAACACGTACGCTCACCCTAAATCGTTGTCGTACCCTAACCTGTACCCTAAACCTTCCCCGTCCCCTAACCCTAACCCTAACCCAAACCCTAACCCTAACACTTACCCGAAGCCTTACCCTCACACGTCCCCTAATCCTAACCCGTACGCTAACACTAACCCGTACCCTAACACGTACGCTCACCCTAAACCGTTGTCGTACACTAAACTGTACCCTAAACCGTCCCCGTGCCCGTCCCCTAACCCTAACCCTAACCCTAACCCTAACCCTAACCCTATCACGAAGCCTTACCCTCACCCGTCCCCTAATTCTAACCCGTACGCTATCACTAACTTGTACCCTAACACGTACGCTCACCCTAAACCGTTGTCGTACCCTAACTTGTACCCTAAACCGTCCCCGTCCCCTAACCCTAACCCTAACCCTAACCCTAACCCTAACCCTTACCCGAAGCCTTACACTCACCCGTCCCCTAATCCTTACCCGTACGCTAACACTAACCCGTACCCTAACACGTACGCTCACCCTAAACCGTTGTCGTACCCTAACCTGTACCCTAAACCGTCCCCGTCCCCTAACCCTAACCCTAACCCTAACCCTAACCCTAACTCTTACCCGAAGCCTTACCTTCACCCGTCCCCTAATCCTAAACCATAAGCTAACAATAACCCGTACCCTAACACGTACGCTCACCCTAAACCGTTGTCGTACCCTAACCTGTACCCTAAACAGTCCCCGTCCCCGTCCCCTAACCCTAACCCTAACCCTAACCCTAACCCTAACCCTTACCCGAAGCCTTACCCTCACCCGTCCCCTAATCCTAACCCCTACACTAACACTAACCCGTACCCTAACACGTACGCTCACCCTAAACCGTTGTCGTACCCTAACCTGTACACTAAACCGTCCCCGTGGCCGTCCCCTAACTCTAAACCTAACCCTAAACCTAACCCTTACCCGAAACCTTACCCTCACCCGTTTCCTAATCCTATCCCGTACGCTAACACTAATCCGTACCGTAACACGTACGCTCACCCTTAACCGTTGTCGTACCCTAACCTGTACCATAAACCTTCCCCGTACTCTAACCCTAACCTTAACCCTAACCCTAACCCTAACCCTTACTCGAAGCCTTACCCTCACCCGTCCCCTAATCCTAACCCGTACACTAACACTAACCCGTACCCTAACACGTACGCTCACCCTAAATCGTTGTCGTACCCTAACCTGTACCCTAAACCTTCCCCGTCCCCTAACCCTAACCCTAACCCAAACCCTAACCCTAACACTTACCCGAAGCCTTACCCTCACACGTCCCCTAATCCTAACCCGTACGCTAACACTAACCCGTACCCTAACACGTACGCTCACCCTAAACCGTTGTCGTACACTAAACTGTACCCTAAACCGTCCCCGTGCCCGTCCCCTAACCCTAACCCTAACCCTAACCCTAACCCTAACCCTATCACGAAGCCTTACCCTCACCCGTCCCCTAATTCTAACCCGTACGCTATCACTAACTTGTACCCTAACACGTACGCTCACCCTAAACCGTTGTCGTACCCTAACTTGTACCCTAAACCGTCCCCGTCCCCTAACCCTAACCCTAACCCTAACCCTAACCCTAACCCTTACCCGAAGCCTTACACTCACCCGTCCCCTAATCCTTACCCGTACGCTAACACTAACCCGTACCCTAACACGTACGCTCACCCTAAACCGTTGTCGTACCCTAACCTGTACCCTAAACCGTCCCCGTCCCCTAACCCTAACCCTAACCCTAACCCTAACCCTAACTCTTACCCGAAGCCTTACCTTCACCCGTCCCCTAATCCTAAACCATAAGCTAACAATAACCCGTACCCTAACACGTACGCTCACCCTAAACCGTTGTCGTACCCTAACCTGTACCCTAAACAGTCCCCGTCCCCGTCCCCTAACCCTAACCCTAACCCTAACCCTAACCCTAACCCTTACCCGAAGCCTTACCCTCACCCGTCCCCTAATCCTAACCCCTACACTAACACTAACCCGTACCCTAACACGTACGCTCACCCTAAACCGTTGTCGTACCCTAACCTGTACCCTAAACCGTCCCCGTACCCTAACCCTAACCCTAACCCTAACCCTAACCCTAACCCTTACCCGAAACCTTACCCTCACCCGTCCCCTAATCCTATCCCGTACGCTAACACTAACCCGTACCCTAACACGTACGCTCACCCTTAACCGTTGTCGTACCCTAACCTGTACCATAAACCTTCCCCGTACCCTAACCCTAACCCTAACCCTAACCCTAACCCTAACCCTTACCCGAAGCCTTACCCTCACCCGTCCCCTAATCCTAACCCGTACGCTAACACTAACCCGTACCCTAACACGTTCGCTCACCCTAAACCGTTGTCGTACCCTAACCTGTACCCTAAACCGTCCCCGTCCCCTAACCCTAACCCTAACCCTAACCCTAACCCTAACCCTTACCCGAAGCCTTACCCTCACCCGTCCCTTAATCCTAACCCGTACGCTAACACTAACCCGTACCCTAAAACGTACGCTCACCCTAAACCGTTGTCGTACCCTAACCTGTACCCTAAACCGTCCCCGTCCCCTAACCCTAACCATAAACCTAACCCTAACCCTAACCCTTACCCGAAGCCTTACCCTCACCCGTCCCCTAATCCTAACCCGTACATTAACACTAACCCGTACCCTAACACGTACGCTCACCCTAAACCGTTGTCGTACCTTAACCTGTACCCTAAACAGTCCCCGTCCCCGTCCCCTAACCCTAACCCTAACCCTAACCCTAACCCTTACCCGAAGCCTTACCGGAAGCCTTACACTCACCCGTCCCCTAATCCTAACCCCTACACTAACACTAACCCGTACCCTAACACGTACGCTCACCCTAATCCGTTGTCGTACCCTAACCTGTACCCTAAACCGTCCCCGTCGCCTAACCCTAACCCTAACCCTAACACGAACCCTTACCCGAAGCCTTACCCTCACCCGTGCCTTAATCCTAAACCGTACGCTAAATCTAACCCGTACCCTAACACGTACGCTCACCCTAAACCGTTGTCGTACCCTAACCTGTACCCTAAACCGTCCCCGTCCCCTAACCCTAACCCTAACCCTAACCCTAACCCTAACTCTTACCCGAAGCCTTAACTTCACCCGTCCCCTAATCCTAACCCATAAGCTAACAATAACCCGTACCCTAACACGTACGCTCACCCTAAACCGTTGTCGTACCCTAACCTGTACCCTAAACCGTCCCCGTCCCCGTCCCCGTCCCCTAACCCTAACCCTAACCCTAACCCTAACCCTTTCCCGAAGCCTTACCCTCACCCGTCCCCTAATCCTAACCCCTACACTAACACTAACCCGTACCCTAACACGTACGCTCACCCTAAACCGTTTTCGTACCCTAATCTGTACCCTAAACCGTCCCCGTGCCCGTCCCCTAACTCTAAACCTATCCCTAACCCTAACCCTTACCCGAAACCTTACCCTCACACGTTTCCTAATCCTATCCCGTACGCTAACACTAACCCGTACCCTAACACGTACGCTCACCCTTAACCGTTGTCGTACCCTAACCTGTACCATAAACCGTCCCCGTACTCTAACCCTAACCTTAACCCTAACCCTAACCCTAACCCTTACCCGAAGCCTTACACTCACCCGTCCCCTAATACTAACCCGTACGCTAACACTAAACCGTACCCTAACACGTTCGCTCACCCTAAACCGTTGTCGTACCCTAACCTGTACCCTAAACCGTCCCCGTCCCCTAACACTAACCCTAACCCTAACCCTTACACGAAGCCTTACCCTCACCCGTCCTTTAATCCTAACCCGTACGCTAACACGAAAACGTACCCTAAAACGTACGCTCACCCTAAACCGTTGTCGTACCCTAACCTGTACCCTAAACCGTCCCCGTCCCCTAATCCTAACCATAAACCTAACCCTAACCCTAACCCTTACCCGAAGCCTTACCCTCACCCGTCCCCTAATCCTAACCCGTACATTAACACTAACCCGTACCCTAACACGTACGCTCACCCTAAACCGTTGTCGTACCCTAACCTGTACCCTAAACCGTCCCCGTCCCCTAACCCTAACCCTAACCCTAAACCTATCCCTAACCCTTACCGGAAGCCTTACCCTCACACGTCTCCTAATCCTAACCCGTACGCTAACACTAACCCGTACCCTAACACGTACCCTCACCCTAAACCCTTGTTGTACCCTAACCTGTACCCTAAACCGTCCCCGTGCCCGTCCCCTAACCCTAAACCTAACCTTAACCCTAACCCTTACCCGAAGCCTTACCCTCACCCGTCCCCTAATCCTAACACGTACGCTAATCCTAACCCGTACCCTAACACGTACGCTCACCCTAAACCGTTGTCGTACCCTAAACTGTACCCTAAACCGTCCCCGTCCCCTAACCCTAACCCTAACCCTAACCCTAACCCTAACCCTTACCGGAAGTCTTACCCTCACCCGTCTCCTAATCCTAACCCGTACGCTAACACTAACCCGTACCCTAACACGTACGCTCACCCTAAACCGTTTTCGTACCCTAACCTGTACGCTAAACCGTCCCCGTCCCCAAACCCTAACCCTAACCCTAACCCTAACCCTAACCCTTACCCGAAGCCTTACACTCAACCGGCACCTAATCCTAACCCATACGCTAACACTAACCCGTACCCTAACACGTACGCTCACCCGAAACCGTTGTCGTACCCTACCCTGTACCCTAAACCGTCCCCGTCCCCTAACCCTAACCCTAACCCTAACCCTAACCCTTACCCGAAGCCTTACACTCACCCGTCCCCTAATCCTAACCCGTACGCTAACACTAACCCGTACCCTAACACGCACGCTCACCCTAAACCGTTGTCGTACCCTAACCTGTACCCTAAACCGTCCCCGTCCCCGTTCCCTAACCATAACCCTAACCCTAACCCTAACCCTTACCCGAAGCCTTAGCCTCACCCGTGCCCTAATCCTAAATCGTACGCAAACACTAACCCGTACCCTAACACGTATGCTCAGCCTAAACCGTTGTCGTACCGTAACCTGTACGCTAAACCGTCCCCGTCGCCTAACCCTAACCCTAACCCTAACCCTAACCCGAACCCTTACCTGAAACCTTACCCTCACCCGTCCCCTAATCCTAACCCGTACGCTAAAACTAACCCGTACCCTAACAGGTACGCTCAACCTAAACCGTTGTCGTACCCTAACCTGTACCCTAAACCGTCCCCGTCCCCTAACACTAACCCTAACCCTAACCCTAACCCTTACCCGAAGCCTTAACCTCACCCGTCCCCTAATCCTAACCCGTACGCTAACACTAACCCGTACCCTAACACGTACGCTCCACTAAACCGTTGTCGTACCCTAACCTGTACCCAAAACCGTCCCCGTCCCCTAAACCTAACCCTAACCCTAACCCTAACCCTTACCCGAAGCCTTACCCTCACCCGTCCCCTAATCCTAACCCGTACGCTAACACTAACCCGTACCCTAACACGTACGCTCACCATAAACCGTTGTCGTACCCTAACCTGTACCCTAAACCGTCCCCGTGCCCGTCCCCTAACCCTAACCCTAACCCTAACCCTAACCCTTACCCGAAGCCTTACCCTCACCCGTCCCCTAATCCTAACCCGTACGCTAACACTAACCCGTACCCTAACACGTACGCTCACCCTAAACCGTTGTCGTACCCTAAACTGTACCCTAAACCGTCCCCATCCCCTAACCCTAACCCAACCCTAACCCTAACCCTAACCCTTACCCGAAGCCTTACCCTCACCCGTCCCCTAATCCTAACCCGTACGCTAACAATAACCCGTACCCTAACACGTACGCTCACCCTAAACCGTTGTCGTACTCTAACCTGTACCCTAAACCGTCCCCGTCCCCTAACCCTAACCCTAACCCTAACCCTAACCCTAACCCTTACCTGAAGCCTTACCCTCACCCGTCCCCTAATCCTAACCCGTACGCTAACACTAACCCGTACCCTAACACGTACGCTCACCCTAAACCGTTGTCGTACCCTAACCTGTACCCTAAACCGTCCCCGTCCCCTAACCCTAACCCTAACCCTAACCCTAAACCTAACCCTTACCCGAAGCCTTACCTTCACCCGTCCCCTAATCCTAACCCGTACGCTAACAATAACCCGTACCCTAACACGTACGCTCACCCTAAACCGTTGTCGTACCCTAACCTGTACCCTAAACCGTCCCCGTCCCCTAACCCTAACCCTAACCCTAACCCTAACCCTTACCCGAATCCTTACCCTCACCCGTCCCCTAATCCTAACCCCTACACTAACACTAACCCGTACCCTAACACGTACGCTCACCCTAAACCGTTGTCGTACCCTAACCTGTACACTAAACCGTCCCCGTGGCCGTCCCCTAACTCTAAACCTAACCCTAACCCTAACCCTTACCCGAAACCTTACCCTCACCCGTTTCCTAATCCTATCCCGTACGCTAACACTAATCCGTACCGTAACACGTACGCTCACCCTTAACCGTTGTCGTACCCTAACCTGTACCATAAACCTTCCCCGTACTCTAACCCTAACCTTAACCCTAACCCTAACCCTAACCCTTACCCGAAGCCTTACCCTCACCCGTCCCCTAATCCTAACCCGTACGCTAACACTAACCCGTACCATAACACGTTCGCTCACCCTAAACCGTTGTCGTACCCTAACCTGTACCCTAAACCGTCCCCGTCCCCTAACCCTAACCCTAACCCTAACCCTAACCCTAACCCTTACACGAAGCCTTACCCTCACCCGTCCTTTAATCCTAACCCGTACGCTAACACTAAAACGTACCCTGAAACGTACGCTCACCCTAAACCGTTGTCGTACCCTAACCTGTACCCTAAACCGTCCCCGTCCCCTAATCCTAACCATAAACCTAACCCTAACCCTAACCCTTACCCGAAGCCTTACCCTCACCCGTCCCCTAATCCTAACCCGTACATTAACACTAACCCGTACCCTAACACGTACGCTCACCCTAAACCGTTGTCGTACCTTAACCTGTACCCTAAACAGTCCCCGTCCCCGTCCCCTAACCCTAAACCTAAACCTAACCCTAACCCTTACCCGAAGCCTTACACTCTCCCGTCCCCTAATCCTAAACCGTACGCTAACACTAACCCGTACTCTAACACGTACGCTCACCCTAAACCGTTGTCGTACCCTAACCTGTACCCTAAACCGTCCCCGTCGCCTAACCCTAACCCTAACCCTAACACGAACCCTTACCCGAAGCCTTACCGGAAGCCTTACACTCACCCGTCCCCTAATCCTAACCCCTACACTAACACTAACCCGTACCCTAACACGTACGCTCACCCTAATCCGTTGTCGTACCCTAACCTGTACCCTAAACCGTCCCCGTCGCCTAACCCTAACCCTAACCCTAACACGAACCCTTACCCGAAGCCTTACCCTCACCCGTGCCTTAATCCTAAACCGTACGCTAAATCTAACCCGTACCCTAACACGTACGCTCACCCTAAACCGTTGTCGTACCCTAACCTGTACCCTAAACCGTCCCCGTCCCCTAACCCTAACCCTAACCCTAACCCTAACCCTAACTCTTACCCGAAGCCTTAACTTCACCCGTCCCCTAATCCTAACCCATAAGCTAACAATAACCCGTACCCTAACACGTACGCTCACCCTAAACCGTTGTCGTACCCTAACTTGTACCCTAAACCGTCCCCGTCCCCGTCCCCGTCCCCTAACCCTAACCCTAACCCTAACCCTAACCCTTTCCCGAAGCCTTACCCTCACCCGTCCCCTAATCCTAACCCCTACACTAACACTAACCCGTACCCTAACACGTACGCTCACCCTAAACCGTTGTCGTACCCTAACCTGTACCCTAAACCGTCCCCGTGCCCGTCCCCTAACTCTAAACCTAACCCTAACCCTAACCCTTACCCGAAACCTTACCCTCACACGTTTCCTAATCCTATCCCGTACGCTAACACTAACCCGTACCCTAACACGTACGCTCACCCTTAACCGTTGTCGTACCCTAACCTGTACCATAAACCGTCCCCGTACTCTAACCCTAACCTTAACCCTAACCCTAACCCTAACCCTTACCCGAAGCCTTACCCTCACCCGTCCCCTAATACTAACCCGTACGCTAACACTAAACCGTACCCTAACACGTTCGCTCACCCTAAACCGTTGTCGTACCCTAACCTGTACCCTAAACCGTCCCCGTCCCCTAACCCTAACCCTAACCCTAACCCTTACACGAAGCCTTACCCTCACCCGTCCTTTAATCCTAACCCGTACGCTAACACGAAAACGTACCCTAAAACGTACGCTCACCCTAAACCGTTGTCGTACCCTAACCTGTACCCTAAACCGTCCCCGTCCCCTAATCCTAACCATAAACCTAACCCTAACCCTAACCCTTACCCGAAGCCTTACCCTCACCCGTCCCCTAATCCTAACCCGTACATTAACACTAACCCGTACCCTAACACGTACGCTCACCCTAAACCGTTGTCGTACCCTAACCTGTACCCTAAACCGTCCCCGTCCCCTAACCCTAACCCTAACCCTAAACCTATCCCTAACCCTTACCGGAAGCCTTACCCTCACACGTCTCCTAATCCTAACCCGTACGCTAACACTAACCTGTACCCTAACACGTACCCTCACCCTAAACCCTTGTTGTACCCTAACCTGTACCCTAAACCGTCCCCATGCCCGTCCCCTAACCCTAAACCTAACCTTAACCCTAACCCTTACCCGAAGCCTTACCCTCACCCGTCCCCTAATCCTAACACGTACGCTAATCCTAACCCGTACCCTAACACGTACGCTCACCCTAAACCGTTGTCGTACCCTAAACTGTACCCTAAACCGTCCCCGTCCCCTAACCCTAACCCTAACCCTAACCCTAACCCTAACCCTTACCGGAAGTCTTACCCTCACCCGCCTCCGAATCCTAACCCGTACGCTAACACTAACCCGTACCCTAACACGTACGCTCACACTAAACCGTTTTCGTACCCTAACCTGTACGCTAAACCGTCCCCGTCCCCAAACCCTAACCCTAACCCTAACCCTAACCCTAACCCTTACCCGAAGCCTTACACTCACCCGGCACCTAATCCTAACCCATACGCTAACACTAACCCGTACCCTAACACGTACGCTCACCCGAAACCGTTGTCGTACCCTACCCTGTACCCTAAACCGTCCCCGTCCCCTAACCCTAACCCTAACCCTAACCCTAACCCTAACCCTAACCCTTACCCGAAGCCTTACACTCACCCGTCCCCAATCCTAACCCGTACGCTAACACTAACCCGTACCCTAACACGCACGCTCACCCTAAACCGTTGTCGTACCCTAACCTGTACCCTAAACCGTCCTCGTCCCCGTCCCCTAACCATAACCCTAACCCTAACCCTAACCCTTACCCGAAGCCTTACCCTCACCCGTGCCCTAATCCTAAATCGTACGCTAACACTAACCCGTACACTAACACGTATGCTCAGCCTAAACCGTTGTCGTACCCTAAACTGTACCCTAAACCGTCCCCGTCCCCTAACCCGAACCGTAACCCTAACCCTAACCCTAACCCGAAGCCTTACCCTCACCCGTCCTCTAATCCTAACCCGTACGCTAACACTAATCCGTACCCTAACATGTACGCTCACCCTAAATCGTTGTCGTACCCTAACATGTACCCTAAACCATCCCCGTCTCCTAACCCTAAACATAACCCTAAACATAACCCTAATCGTTACCCGAAGCCTTACCCTCACCCGTCCCCTAATCCTAACCCGTACGCTAACACTAACCCGTACCCTAACACGTACGCTCACCCTAAACCGTTGTCGTACACTAACCTGTACCCTAAACCGTCCCCGTCCCCTAACCCTAACCCTAACCCTAACCCTAACCCTAACCCTAACCCTTACCCGAAGCCTTACCCTCACCCGTCCCCTAATCCTAACCCGTACGCTAACACTAACCCGTACACTAACACGTACGCTCACACTAAACTGTTGTCGTACCCTAACCTGTACCCTAAACCGTCCCCGTTACCTAACCCTAACCCTACCCTAACCCTAACCCTAACCCTTACCCGAAGCCTTACCCTCACCCGTCCCCTAATCCTAACCCGTACGCTAACACTAACCCGTACCCTAACACGTACGCTCACCCTAAACCGTTGTCGTACCCTAACCTGTACCCTAAACCGTCCCCGTGCCCGTCCCCTAAGCCTAACCCTAACCCTAACCCTAAACCTAACCCTATCCCGAAGCCTTACACTCACCCGTCCCCTAATCCTCACCCGTATGCTAACACTAATCCGTACCCTAACACGTACGCTCACCCTAAACCGTTGTCGTACACTAACCTGTACCCTAAACCGTCCCCATCCCCTAACCCTAACCCTAAACCTATCCCTAACCCTAACCCTTACCCGAAGCCTTACCCTCACCCGTCCCCTAATCCTAACCCGTTCGCTAACGCTAACCCGTACCCTAACACGTACACTCACTCTAAACCGTTTTCGTACCCTAATTGTACACTAAACCGTCCCCGTCCGCTAACCCTAACCCTAACCATAATCCTAACCCTTACCCGAAGCCATACCCTCACCCGTCCCCTAATCCTAACCCGTATGCTAACACTAACCCGTACCCTAACACGTACGCTCATCCTAAACCGTTGTCGTACCCTAACCTGTGCCCTAAACCGTCCCCGTCCC
This sequence comes from Delphinapterus leucas, assembly GCF_059928025.1. Lineage (NCBI taxonomy): Eukaryota > Metazoa > Chordata > Mammalia > Artiodactyla > Monodontidae > Delphinapterus > Delphinapterus leucas. Next base: position 3,189,218 of record NW_028322255.1, on the reverse strand, counting down.
CGTCCCCTAACCCTAACCCTAACCCTAACCCTAACCCTTACCCGAAGCCTTACCCTCACCCGTCCCCTAATCCTAACCCGTACGCCAACACTTACCCGTACACTAACACGTACGCTCACCCTAAAACGTGGTCGTACAATAACCTGTACCCTAAACCGTCCCCGTCCCCTAACCCTAACCCTAACCCTAACCCTAACCCTTATCCGAAGCCTTACCCTCACCCGTCCCCTAATCCTAACCCGTACGCTAACACTAACCCGTACCCTAAAACGTACGCTCACCCTAAACCGTTGTCGTACCCTAACCTGTACCCTAAACCGTCCCCGTCCCCTAACCCTAACCCTAACCCTAACCCTAACCCTTACCCGAAGCCTTACCCTCACCCGTCCCCTAACCTAACCCGTACGCTAACAGTATACCGTACCCTAACACGTACGCTCACCCTAAACCGTTGTCGTACCCTAACCTGTACCCTAAACCGTCCCCGTCCCCGTCCCCTAACCCTAACCCTAACCCTAAACCTAACCCTTACCCGAAGCCTTACCCTCACCCGTCCCATAATCCCAACCCGTACGCTAACACTAACCCGTACCCTAACACGTACCCTCACCCTAAACCGTTGTCGTACCTTAACCTGTACTCTAAACCGTCCCCGTGCCCGTCCCCTAACCCTAACCCTAACCCTAACCCTAACCCTTTCCCGAAGCCTTACCCTCACCCGTCCCCTAATCCTAACCCGTACGCTAACACTAACCCGTACCCTAACACCTACGCTCACCCTAAACCGTTGTCGTACACTAACCTGTACCCTAAAGCGTCCCCGTCCCCTAACCCTAACCCTAACCCTAACCCTAACCCTAACCCTTACCCGAAGCCTTACCCTCACCCGTCCCCTAATCCTAACCCGTGCGCTAACACTAACGCGCTCCCTAACACGTACGCTCACCCTAAACTGTTGTCGTACCTTAAACTGTACCCTAAACCGTCCCCGTCCCCTAACCCTAACCCTAAACCTAACCCTAATCCTAACCCTTACCCGAAGGCTTACCCTCACCCGTCCCCTAATCCTAACACGTACGCTAACACTAACACATACCCTAACACGTACGCTCACCCTAAACTGTTGACGTACACTAACCTGTACCCTAAACCATCCCCGTCCCCGTCCCCTAACCTAACCCTAAACCTAACCCTAACCCTTACCCGAAGCCTTACCCTCACCCGTCCCCTAATCCTAACCCGTACGCTAACACTAACCCGTACCCTAACACGTACGCTCACCCTAAACCGTTGTCGTACCCTAACCTGTACCCTAAACCGTCCCCTAACCCTAACCCTAACCCTAACCCTAACCCTAACCCTTACCCGAATCCTTACACTCACCCGTCCCCTAATCCTCACCCGCACGCTAACACTAACCCGTACCCTAACACGCACGCTCACCCTAAACTTTTGTCGTACCCTAACCTGTACCCTAAACCGTCCCCTAACCCTAACCCTAACCCTAACCCTAACCCTTACCCGAATCCTTACCCTCACCCATCCCCTAATCCTAACCCGTACGCTAACACTAACCCGTACCCTTACACGTACGCTCACCCTAAACCGTTTTCGTGCCCTAACCTGTACCCTAAACCGTCCCCGTCCCCTAACCCTAACCATAACCCTAACCCTAACCCTTATCCGAAGCCTTACCCTCACCCGTCCCCTAATCCTAACCCGTAAGCTATCACTAACCCGTACCCTAACACGTACCCTCACCCTAAACCGTTGTCGTACCCTAACCTGTACCCTAAACTGTCCCCGTCCCCTAACCCTAACCCTAACCCTAACCCTTACCCGAAGCCTTATCCTCACCCGTCCCCTAATCCTAACCCGTACGCTAACACTAACCCGTACCCTAACACGTAGGCTCACCCTAAACCTTTGACGTACCCTAAACTGTACCCTAAACCGTCCCCGTCCCCTAACCCTAACCCTAACCCTAACCCTAACCCTTACCCGAAGCCTTACCCTCACCCGTCCCCTAACCTAACCCGTACGCTAACACTATACCGTACCCTAACACGTACGCTCACCCTAAACCGTTGTCGTACCCTAACCTGTACCCTAAACCGTCCCCGTCCCCGTCCCCTAACCCTAACACTAAACCTAACACTTTCCCGAAGCCTTACCCTCACCCGTCCCATAATCCCAACCCGTACGCTAACACTAACCCGTACCCTAACACGTACCCTCACCCTTAACCGTTGTCGTACCCTAACCTGTACCCTAAACCGTCCCCGTGCCCGTCTCCTAACCGTAATCCTAACCCTAACCCTAACCCTTTCCCGAAGCCTTACCCTGACCCGTCCCCTAATCCTAATCCGTACGCTAACACTAAAACGTACCCTAACACGTACGCTCACCCTAAACCGTTGTCGTACACTAACCTGTACACTAAAGCGTCCCCGTCCCCGTCCCCTAACCCTAACCCTAACCCTAACCCTAAACCTTACCCGAAGACTTACACTCACCCGTCCCCTAATCCTCACCCGTACCCTAACACTAACCCGTACCCTAACACGTACGCTCACCCTAAACCTTTGTCGTACCCTAACCTGTACCCTAAACCGTCCCCGTCCCCTAACCCTAACCCTAACCCTAACCCTTACCCGAAGCCTTACCCTCACCCGTCCCCTAATCCTAACCCGTACGCTAACACTAACCCGTACCCTAACACGTACACTCACCATAAACCGTTGTCGTACCCTAACCTGTACCCTAAACCGTCCCCGTGCCCGTCCCCTAATCCTAACCCTAACCCTAACCCTAACCCTTACCCGAAGCCTTACCCTCACCCGTCCCCTAATCCTAACCCGTACGCTAACACTAACCCGTACCCTAACACGTACGCTCACCCTAAACCGTTGTCGTACCCTAAACTGTACCCTAAACCGTCCCCATCCCCTAACCCTAACCCAACCCTAACCCTATACCTAACCCTTACCCGAAGCCTTACCCTCACCCGTCCCCTAATCCTAACCCGTACGCTAACAATAACCCGTACCCAAACACGTACGCTCACCCTAAACCGTTGTCGTACTCTAACCTGTACCCTAAACCGTCCCCGTCCCCTAACCCTAACCCTAACCCTAACCCTAACCCTAACCCTTACCTGAAGCCTTACCCTCACCCGTCCCCTAATCCTAACCCGTACGCTAACACTAACCCGTACCCTAACACGTACGCTCACCCTAAACCGTTGTCGTACCCTAACCTGTACCCTAAACCGTCCCCGTCCCCTAACCCTAACCCTAACCCTAACCCTAAACCTAACCCTTACCCGAAGCCTTACCTTCACCCGTCCCCTAATCCTAACCCGTACGCTAACAATAACCCGTACCCTAACACGTACGCTCACCCTAAACCGTTTTCGTACCCTAACCTGTACCCTAAACCGTCCCCGTCCCCTAACCCTAACCCTAACCCTAACCCTAACCCTAACCCTTACCCGAAGCCTTACCCTCACCCGTCCCCTAATCCTAACCCCTACACTAACACTAACCAGTACCCTAACACGTACGCTCACCCTAAACCGTTGTCGTACCCTAACCTGTACCCTAAACCGTCACCGTGCCCGTCCCCTAACCCTAACCCTAACCCTAACCCTAACCCTTACCCGAAGCCTTACCCTCACCCGTCCCCTAATCCTATCCCGTACGCTAACACTAACCCGTACCCTAACACGTACGCTCACCCTAAACCGTTGACGTACCCTAACCTGTACCCTAAACCGTCCCCGTCCCCGTCCCCTAACCCTAACCCTAACCCTAACCCTTACCCGAAGCCTTACACTCACCCGTCCCCTAATCCTAACCGTACGCTAACACTAACCCGTACCCTAACACGTACGCTCACCCTAAACCGTTGTCGTACCCTAACCTGTACCCTAAACCGTCCCCGTCCCCGAACCCTAACCCTAACCCTAACCCTAACCCTTACCCGAAGCCTTACCCTCACCCGTCCCCTAATCCTAACCCGTACGCTAACACTAACCCGTACCCTAACACGTACGCTCACCCTAAACCGTTTTCGTACCCTAACCTGTACCCTAAACCGTCCCCGTCCCCTAACCCTAACCCTAACCCTAACCCTAAGCCTAACCCTAACCCTTACCCGAAGCCTTACCTTCACCCGTCCCCTAATCCTAACCCGTACGCTAACACTAACCCGTACCCTATCACGTAGGCTCACCCTAAACCATTGTCGTACCCTAAACTGTACCCTAAACCGTCCCCGTCCCCTAACCCTAACCCTAACCCTAACCCTAACCCTAACCCTAACCCTTACCCGAAGCCTTACCCTCACCCGTCCCCTAATCCTAACCCGTACACTAACACTAACACGTACCTTAACACGTACGCTCACCCTAAACCGTTGTCGTAACCTAACCTGTACGCTAAACCGTCCCCGTCGCCTAACCCTAACCCTAACCCTAACCCTAACCCGAACCCTTACCTGAAACCTTACCCTCACCCGTCCCCTAATCCTAACCCGTACGCTAAAACTAACCCGTACCCTAACAGGTACGCTCAACCTAAACCGTTGTCGTACCCTAACCTGTACCCTAAACCGTCCCCGTCCCCTAACACTAACCCTAACCCTAACCCTAACCCTTACCCGAAGCCTTACCCTCACCCGTCCCCTAATCCTAACCCGTACGCTAACACTAACCCGTACCCTAACACGTACGCTCACCCTAAACCGTTGTCGTACCCTAACCTGTACCCTAAACCGTCCCCATCCCCTAACCCTAACCCAACCCTAACCCTAACCCTAACCCTTACCCGAAGCCTTACCCTCACCCGTCCCCTAATCCTAACCCGTACGCTAACAATAACCCGTACCCTAACACGTACGCTCACCCTAAACCGTTGTCGTACTCTAACCTGTACCCTAAACCGTCCCCGTCCCCTAACCCTAACCCTAACCCTAACCCTAACCCTAACCCTTACCTGAAGCCTTACCCTCACCCGTCCCCTAATCCTAACCCGTACGCTAACACTAACCCGTACCCTAACACGTACGCTCACCCTAAACCGTTGTCGTACCCTAACCTGTACCCTAAACCGTCCCCGTCCCCTAACCCTAACCCTAACCCTAACCCTAAACCTAACCCTTACCCGAATGCCTTACCTTCACCCGTCCCCTAATCCTAACCCGTACGCTAACAATAACCCGTACCCTAACACGTACGCTCACCCTAAACCGTTGTCGTACCCTAACCTGTACCCTAAACCGTCCCCGTCCCCTAACCCTAACCCTAACCCTAACCCTAACCCTTACCCGAAGCCTTACCCTCACCCGTCCCCTAATCCTAACCCCTACACTAACACTAACCAGTACCCTAACACGTACGCTCAACCTAAACCGTTGTCGTACCCTAACCTGTACCCTAAACCGTCCCCGTGCCCGTCCCCTAACTATAAACCTAACCCTAACCCTAACCCTTACCCGAAACCTTACCCTCACCCGTCCCCTAATCCTATCCCGTACGCTAACACTAACCCGTACCCTAACACGTACGCTCACACTTAACCGTTGTCGTACCCTAACCTGTACCCTAAACCGTCCCCGTCCCCTAACCCTAACCCTAACCCTAACCCTAACCCTTACCCGAAGCCTTATACTCACCCGTCCCCTAATCCTAACCCGTACGGTAACACTAACCCGTACCCTAACACGTACGCTCACCCTAAACCGTTGTCGTACCCTAAACTGTACCCTAAACCGTCCCCGTCCCCAATCCCTAACCCTAACCCTAACCCTAACCCTTACCCGAAGCCTTACTCTCACCCGTCCCCTAATCCTAACCCGTACGCTAACACTAACCCGTACCCTAACACGTACGCTCCCCTAAACCGTTGTCGTACCCTAACCTGTACCCTAAACCGTCCGCGTCCCCTAAACCTAACCCTAACCCTAACCCTAACCCTTACCCGAAGCCTTACCCTCACCCGTCACCTAATCCTAACCCGTACGCTAACACTAACCCGTACCCTAACACGTACGCTCAACATAAACCGTTGTCGTACCCTAACCTGTACCCTAAACCGTCCCCGTGCCCGTCCCCTAACCCTAACCCTAACACTAACACTAACCCTTACTCGAAGCCTTACCCTCACCCGTCCCCTAATCCTAACCCGTACACTAACACTAACCCGTACCCTAACACGTACGCTCACCCTAAATCGTTGTCGTACCCTAACCTGTACCCTAAACCTTCCCCGTCCCCTAACCCTAACCCTAACCCTAACCCTAACCCTAACACTTACCCGAAGCCTTACCCTCACACGTCCCCTAATCCTAACCCGTACGCTAACACTAACCCGTACCCTAACACGTACGCTCACCCTAAACCGTTGTCGTACACTAAACTGTACCCTAAACCGTCCCCGTGCCCGTCCCCTAACCCTAACCCTAACCCTAACCCTAACCCTAACCCTATCACGAAGCCTTACCCTCACCCGTCCCCTAATTCTAACCCGTACGCTATCACTAACTTGTACCCTAACACGTACGCTCACCCTAAACCGTTGTCGTACCCTAACTTGTACCCTAAACCGTCCCCGTCCCCTAACCCTAACCCTAACCCTAACCCTAACCCTAACCCTTACCCGAAGCCTTACACTCACCCGTCCCCTAATCCTTACCCGTACGCTAACACTAACCCGTACCCTAACACGTACGCTCACCCTAAACCGTTGTCGTACCCTAACCTGTACCCTAAACCGTCCCCGTCCCCTAACCCTAACCCTAACCCTAACCCTAACCCTAACTCTTACCCGAAGCCTTACCTTCACCCGTCCCCTAATCCTAAACCATAAGCTAACAATAACCCGTACCCTAACACGTACGCTCACCCTAAACCGTTGTCGTACCCTAACCTGTACCCTAAACAGTCCCCGTCCCCGTCCCCGTCCCCTAACCCTAACCCTAACCCTAACCCTAACCCTTACCCGAAGCCTTACCCTCACCCGTCCCCTAATCCTAACCCCTACACTAACACTAACCCGTACCCTAACACGTACGCTCACCCTAAACCGTTGTCGTACCCTAACCTGTACACTAAACCGTCCCCGTGGCCGTCCCCTAACTCTAAACCTAACCCTAAACCTAACCCTTACCCGAAACCTTACCCTCACCCGTTTCCTAATCCTATCCCGTACGCTAACACTAATCCGTACCGTAACACGTACGCTCACCCTTAACCGTTGTCGTACCCTAACCTGTACCATAAACCTTCCCCGTACTCTAACCCTAACCTTAACCCTAACCCTAACCCTAACCCTTACCCGAAGCCTTACCCTCACCCGTCCCCTAATCCTAACCCGTACGCTAACACTAACCCGTACCCTAACACGTTCGCTCACCCTAAACCGTTGTCGTACCCTAACCTGTACCCTAAACCGTCCCCGTCCCCTAACCCTAACCCTAACCCTAACCCTAACCCTTACACGAAGCCTTACCCTCACACGTCCTTTAATCCTAACCCGTACGCTAACACTAAAACGTACCCTGAAACGTACGCTCACCCTAAACCGTTGTCGTACCCTAACCTGTACCCTAAACCGTCCCCGTCCCCTAATCCTAACCATAAACTTAACCCTAACCCTAACCCTTACCCGAAGCCTTACCCTCACCCGTCCCCTAATCCTAACCCGTACATTAACACTAACCCGTACCCTAACACGTACGCTCACCCTAAACCGTTGTCGTACGTTAACCTGTACCCTAAACAGTCCCCGTCCCCGTCCCCTAACCCTAAACCTAAACCTAACCCTAACCCTTACCCGAAGCCTTACACTCTCCCGTCCCCTAATCCTAAACCGTACGCTAACACTAACCCGTACTCTAATACGTACGCTCACCCTAAACCGTTGTCGTACCCTAACCTGTACCCTAAACCGTCCCCGTCGCCTAACCCTAACCCTAACCCTAACACGAACCCTTACCCGAAGCCTTACCGGAAGCCTTACACTCACCCGTCCCCTAATCCTAACCCCTACACTAACACTAACCCGTACCCTAACACGTACGCTCACCCTAATCCGTTGTCGTACCCTAACCTGTACCCTAAACCGTCCCCGTCGCCTAACCCTAACCCTAACCCTAACACGAACCCTTACCCGAAGCCTTACCCTCACCCGTGCCTTAATCCTAAACCGTACGCTAAATCTAACCCGTACCCTAACACGTACGCTCACCCTAAACCGTTGTCGTACCCTAACCTGTACCCTAAACCGTCCCCGTCCCCTAACCCTAACCCTAACCCTAACCCTAACCCTAACTCTTACCCGAAGCCTTAACTTCACCCGTCCCCTAATCCTAACCCATAAGCTAACAATAACCCGTACCCTAACACGTACGCTCACCCTAAACCGTTGTCGTACCCTAACCTGTACCCTAAACCGTCCCCGTCCCCGTCCCCGTCCCCTAACCCTAACCCTAACCCTAACCCTAACCCTTTCCCGAAGCCTTACCCTCACCCGTCCCCTAATCCTAACCCCTACACTAACACTAACCCGTACCCTAACACGTACGCTCACCCTAAACCGTTGTCGTACCCTAACCTGTACCCTAAACCGTCCCCGTGCCCGTCCCCTAACTCTAAACCTATCCCTAACCCTAACCCTTACCCGAAACCTTACCCTCACACGTTTCCTAATCCTATCCCGTACGCTAACACTAACCCGTACCCTAACACGTACGCTCACCCTTAACCGTTGTCGTACCCTAACCTGTACCATAAACCGTCCCCGTACTCTAACCCTAACCTTAACCCTAACCCTAACCCTAACCCTTACCCGAAGCCTTACACTCACCCGTCCCCTAATACTAACCCGTACGCTAACACTAAACCGTACCCTAACACGTTCGCTCACCCTAAACCGTTGTCGTACCCTAACCTGTACCCTAAACCGTCCCCGTCCCCTAACACTAACCCTAACCCTAACCCTTACACGAAGCCTTACCCTCACCCGTCCTTTAATCCTAACCCGTACGCTAACACGAAAACGTACCCTAAAACGTACGCTCACCCTAAACCGTTGTCGTACCCTAACCTGTACCCTAAACCGTCCCCGTCCCCTAATCCTAACCATAAACCTAACCCTAACCCTAACCCTTACCCGAAGCCTTACCCTCACCCGTCCCCTAATCCTAACCCGTACATTAACACTAACCCGTACCCTAACACGTACGCTCACCCTAAACCGTTGTCGTACCCTAACCTGTACCCTAAACCGTCCCTGTCCCCTAACCCTAACCCTAACCCTAAACCTATCCCTAACCCTTACCGGAAGCCTTACCCTCACACGTCTCCTAATCCTAACCCGTACGCTAACACTAACCCGTACCCTAACACGTACTCTCACCCTAAACCCTTGTTGTACCCTAACCTGTACCCTAAACCGTCCCCGTGCCCGTCCCCTAACCCTAAACCTAACCTTAACCCTAACCCTTACCCGAAGCCTTACCCTCACCCGTCCCCTAATCCTAACACGTACGCTAATCCTAACCCGTACCCTAACACGTACGCTCACCCTAAACCGCTGTCGTACCCTAAACTGTACCCTAAACCGTCCCCGTCCCCTAACCCTAACCCTAACCCTAACCCTAACCCTAACCCTTACCGGAAGTCTTACCCTCATCCGTCTCCTAATCCTAACCCGTACGCTAACACTAACCCGTACCCTAACACGTACGCTCACCCTAAACCGTTTTCGTACCCTAACCTGTACGCTAAACTGTCCCCGTCCCCAAACCCTAACCCTAACCCTAACCCTAACCCTAACCCTTACCCGAAGCCTTACACTCACCCGGCACCTAATCCTAACCCATACGCTAACACTAACCCGTACCCTAACACGTACGCTCACCCGAAACCGTTGTCGTACCCTACCCTGTACCCTAAACCGTCCCCGTCCCCTAACCCTAACCCTAACCCTAACCCTAACCCTTACCCGAAGCCTTACACTCACCCGTCCCCTAATCCTAACCCGTACGCTAACACTAACCCGTACCCTAACACGCACGCTCACCCTAAACCGTTGTCGTACCCTAACCTGTACCCTAAACCGTCCCCGTCCCCGTCCCCTAACCATAACCCTAACCCTAACCCTAACCCTTACCCGAAGCCTTACCCTCACCCGTGCCCTAATCCTAAATCGTACGCTAACACTAACCCGTACCCTAACACGTATGCTCAGCCTAAACCGTTGTCGTACCCTAACCTGTACGCTAAACCGTCCCCGTCGCCTAACCCTAACCCTAACCCTAACCCTAACCCGAACCCTTACCTGAAACCTTACCCTCACCCGTCACCTAATCCTAACCCGTACGCTAAAACTAACCCGTACCCTAACAGGTACGCTCAACCTAAACCGTTGTCGTACCCTAACCTGTACCCTAAACCGTCCCCGTCCCCTAACACTAACCCTAACCCTAACCCTAACCCTTACCCGAAGCCTTAACCTCACCCGTCCCCTAATCCTAACCCGTACGCTAACACTAACCCGTACCCTAACACGTACGCTCCACTAAACCGTTGTCGTACCCTAACCTGTACCCAAAACCGTCCCCGTCCCCTAAACCTAACCCTAACCCTAACCCTAACCCTTACCCGAAGCCTTACCCTCACCCGTCCCCTAATCCTAACCCGTACGCTAACACTAACCCGTACCCTAACACGTACGCTCACCATAAACCGTTGTCGTACCCTAACCTGTACCCTAAACCGTCCCCGTGCCCGTCCCCTAACCCTAACCCTAACCCTAACCCTAACCCTTACCCGAAGCCTTACCCTCACCCGTCCCCTAATCCTAACCCGTACGCTAACACTAACCCGTACCCTAACACGTACGCTCACCCTAAACCGTTGTCGTACCCTAAACTGTACCCTAAACCGTCCCCATCCCCTAACCCTAACCCAACCCTAACCCTAACCCTAACCCTTACCCGAAGCCTTACCCTCACCCGTCCCCTAATCCTAACCCGTACGCTAACAATAACCCGTACCCTAACACGTACGCTCACCCTAAACCGTTGTCGTACTCTAACCTGTACCCTAAACCGTCACCGTCCCCTAACCCTAACCCTAACCCTAACCCTAACCCTAACCCTTACCTGAAGCCTTACCCTCTCCCGTCCCCTAATCCTAACCCGTACGCTAACACTAACCCGTACCCTAACACGTACGCTCACCCTAAACCGTTGTCGTACCCTAACCTGTACCCTAAACCGTCCCCGTCCCCTAACCCTAACCCTAACCCTAACCCTAAACCTAACCCTTACCCGAAGCCTTACCTTCACCCGTCCCCTAATCCTAACCCGTACGCTAACAATAACCCGTACCCTAACACGTACGCTCACCCTAAACCGTTGTCATACCCTAACCTGTACCCTAAACCGTCCCCGTCCCCTAACCCTAACCCTAACCCTAACCCTAACCCTTACCCGAAGCCTTACCCTCACCCGTCCCCTAATCCTAACCCCTACACTAACACTAACCCGTACCCTAACACGTACGCTCACCCTAAACCGTTGTCGTACCCTAACCTGTACACTAAACCGTCCCCGTGGCCGTCTCCTAACTCTAAACCTAACCCTAACCCTAACCCTTACCCGAAACCTTACCCTCACCCGTTTCCTAATCCTATCCCGTACGCTAACACTAATCCGTACCGTAACACGTACGCTCACCCTTAACCGTTGTCGTACCCTAACCTGTACCATAAACCTTCCCCGTACTCTAACCCTAACCTTAACCCTAACCCTAACCCTAACCCTTACCCGAAGCCTTACCCTCACCCGTCCCCTAATCCTAACCCGTACGCTAACACTAACCCGTACCATAACACGTTCGCTCACCCTAAACCGTTGTCGTACCCTAACCTGTACCCTAAACCGTCCCCGTCCCCTAACCCTAACCCTAACCCTAACCCTAACCCTAACCCTTACACGAAGCCTTACCCTCACCCGTCCTTTAATCCTAACCCGTACGCTAACACTAAAACGTACCCTGAAACGTACGCTCACCCTAAACCGTTGTCGTACCCTAACCTGTACCCTAAACCGTCCCCGTCCCCTAATCCTAACCATAAACCTAACCCTAACCCTAACCCTTACCCGAAGCCTTACCCTCACCCGTCCCCTAATCCTAACCCGTACATTAACACTAACCCGTACCCTAACACGTACGCTCACCCTAAACCGTTGTCGTACCTTAACCTGTACCCTAAACAGTCCCCGTCCCCGTCCCCTAACCCTAAACCTAAACCTAACCCTAACCCTTACCCGAAGCCTTACACTCTCCCGTCCCCTAATCCTAAACCGTACGCTAACACTAACCCGTACTCTAACACGTACGCTCACCCTAAACCGTTGTCGTACCGTAACCTGTACCCTAAACCGTCCCCGTCGCCTAACCCTAACCCTAACCCTAACACGAACACTTACCCGAAGCCTAACCGGAAGCCTTACACTCACCCGTCCCCTAATCCTAACCCCTACACTAACACTAACCCGTACCCTAACACGTACGCTCACCCTAATCCGTTGTCGTACCCTAACCTGTACCCTAAACCGTCCCCGTCGCCTAACCCTAACCCTAACCCTAACACGAACCCTTACCCGAAGCCTTACCCTCACCCGTGCCTTAATCCTAAACCGTACGCTAAATCTAACCCGTACCCTAACACGTACGCTCACTCTAAACCGTTGTCGTACCCTAACCTGTACCCTAAACCGTCCCCGTCCCCTAACCCTAACCCTAACCCTAACCCTAACCCTAACTCTTACCCGAAGCCTTAACTTCACCCGTCCCCTAATCCTAACCCATAAGCTAACAATAACCCGTACCCTAACACGTACGCTCACCCTAAACAGTTGTCGTACCCTAACTTGTACCCTAAACCGTCCCCGTCCCCGTCCCCGTCCCCTAACCCTAACCCTAACCCTAACCCTAACCCTTTCCCGAAGCCTTACCCTCACCCGTCCCCTAATCCTAACCCCTACACTAACACTAACCCATACCCTAACACGTACGCTCACCCTAAACCGTTGTCGTACCCTAACCTGTACCCTAAACCGTCCCCGTGCCCGTCCCCTAACTCTAAACCTAACCCTAACCCTAACCCTTACCCGAAACCTTACCCTCACACGTTTCCTAATCCTATCCCGTACGCTAACACTAACCCGTACCCTAACACGTACGCTCACCCTTAACCGTTGTCGTACCCTAACCTGTACCATAAACCGTCCCCGTACTCTAACCCTAACCTTAACCCTAACCCTAACCCTAACCCTTACCCGAAGCCTTACACTCACCCGTCCCCTAATACTAACCCGTACGCTAACACTAAACCGTACCCTAACACGTTCGCTCACCCTAAACCATTGTCGTACCCTAACCTGTACCCTAAACCGTCCCCGTCCCCTAACCCTAACCCTAACCCTAACCCTTACACGAAGCCTTACCCTCACCCGTCCTTTAATCCTAACCCGTACGCTAACACGAAAACGTACCCTAAAACGTACGCTCACCCTAAACCGTTGTCGTACCCTAACCTGTACCCTAAACCGTCCCCGTCCCCTAATCCTAACCATAAACCTAACCCTAACCCTAACCCTTACCCGAAGCCTTACCCTCACCCGTCCCCTAATCCTAACCCGTACATTAACACTAACCCGTACCCTAACACGTACGCTCACCCTAAACCGTTGTCGTACCCTAACCTGTACCCTAAACCGTCCCCGTCCCCTAACCCTAACCCTAACCCTAAACCTATCCCTAACCCTTACCGGAAGCCTTACCCTCACACGTCTCCTAATCCTAACCCGTACGCTAACACTAACCCGTACCCTAACACGTACCCTCACCCTAAACCCTTGTTGTACCCTAACCTGTACCCTAAACCGTCCCCGTGCCCGTCCCCTAACCCTAAACCTAACCTTAACCCTAACCCTTACCCGAAGCCTTACCCTCACCCGTCCCCTAATCCTAACACGTACGCTAATCCTAACCCGTACCCTAACACGTACGCTCACCCTAAACCGTTGTCGTACCCTAAACTGTACCCTAAACCGTCCCCGTCCCCTAACCCTAACCCTAACCCTAACCCTAACCCTAACCCTTACCGGAAGTCTTACCCTCACCCATCTCCTAATCCTAACCCGTACGCTAACACTAACCCGTACCCTAACACGTACGCTCACCCTAAACCGTTTTCGTACCCTAACCTGTACGCTAAACCGTCCCCGTCCCCAAACCCTAACCCTAACCCTAACCCTAACCCTAACCCTTACCCGAAGCCTTACACTCACCCGGCACCTAATCCTAACCCATACGCTAACACTAACCCGTACCCTAACACGTACGCTCACCCGAAACCGTTGTCGTACCCTACCCTGTACCCTAAACCGTCCCCGTCCCCTAACCCTAACCCTAACCCTAACCCTAACCCTAACCCTAACCCTTACCCGAAGCCTTACACTCACCCGTCCCCTAATACTAACCCGTACGCTAACACTAAACCGTACCCTAACACGTTCGCTCACCCTAAACCGTTGTCGTACCCTAACCTGTACCCTAAACCGTCCCCGTCCCCTAACACTAACCCTAACCCTAACCCTTACACGAAGCCTTACCCTCACCCGTCCTTTAATCCTAACCCGTACGCTAACACGAAAACGTACCCTAAAACGTACGCTCACCCTAAACCGTTGTCGTACCCTAACCTGTACCCTAAACCGTCCCCGTCCCCTAATCCTAACCATAAACCTAACCCTAACCCTAACCCTTACCCGAAGCCTTACCCTCACCCGTCCCCTAATCCTAACCCGTACATTAACACTAACCCGTACCCTAACACGTACGCTCACCCTAAACCGTTGTCGTACCCTAACCTGTACCCTAAACCGTCCCTGTCCCCTAACCCTAACCCTAACCCTAAACCTATCCCTAACCCTTACCGGAAGCCTTACCCTCACACGTCTCCTAATCCTAACCCGTACGCTAACACTAACCCGTACCCTAACACGTACTCTCACCCTAAACCCTTGTTGTACCCTAACCTGTACCCTAAACCGTCCCCGTGCCCGTCCCCTAACCCTAAACCTAACCTTAACCCTAACCCTTACCCGAAGCCTTACCCTCACCCGTCCCCTAATCCTAACACGTACGCTAATCCTAACCCGTACCCTAACACGTACGCTCACCCTAAACCGCTGTCGTACCCTAAACTGTACCCTAAACCGTCCCCGTCCCCTAACCCTAACCCTAACCCTAACCCTAACCCTAACCCTTACCGGAAGTCTTACCCTCATCCGTCTCCTAATCCTAACCCGTACGCTAACACTAACCCGTACCCTAACACGTACGCTCACCCTAAACCGTTTTCGTACCCTAACCTGTACGCTAAACTGTCCCCGTCCCCAAACCCTAACCCTAACCCTAACCCTAACCCTAACCCTTACCCGAAGCCTTACACTCACCCGGCACCTAATCCTAACCCATACGCTAACACTAACCCGTACCCTAACACGTACGCTCACCCGAAACCGTTGTCGTACCCTACCCTGTACCCTAAACCGTCCCCGTCCCCTAACCCTAACCCTAACCCTAACCCTAACCCTTACCCGAAGCCTTACACTCACCCGTCCCCTAATCCTAACCCGTACGCTAACACTAACCCGTACCCTAACACGCACGCTCACCCTAAACCGTTGTCGTACCCTAACCTGTACCCTAAACCGTCCCCGTCCCCGTCCCCTAACCATAACCCTAACCCTAACCCTAACCCTTACCCGAAGCCTTACCCTCACCCGTGCCCTAATCCTAAATCGTACGCTAACACTAACCCGTACCCTAACACGTATGCTCAGCCTAAACCGTTGTCGTACCCTAACCTGTACGCTAAACCGTCCCCGTCGCCTAACCCTAACCCTAACCCTAACCCTAACCCGAACCCTTACCTGAAACCTTACCCTCACCCGTCACCTAATCCTAACCCGTACGCTAAAACTAACCCGTACCCTAACAGGTACGCTCAACCTAAACCGTTGTCGTACCCTAACCTGTACCCTAAACCGTCCCCGTCCCCTAACACTAACCCTAACCCTAACCCTAACCCTTACCCGAAGCCTTAACCTCACCCGTCCCCTAATCCTAACCCGTACGCTAACACTAACCCGTACCCTAACACGTACGCTCCACTAAACCGTTGTCGTACCCTAACCTGTACCCAAAACCGTCCCCGTCCCCTAAACCTAACCCTAACCCTAACCCTAACCCTTACCCGAAGCCTTACCCTCACCCGTCCCCTAATCCTAACCCGTACGCTAACACTAACCCGTACCCTAACACGTACGCTCACCATAAACCGTTGTCGTACCCTAACCTGTACCCTAAACCGTCCCCGTGCCCGTCCCCTAACCCTAACCCTAACCCTAACCCTAACCCTTACCCGAAGCCTTACCCTCACCCGTCCCCTAATCCTAACCCGTACGCTAACACTAACCCGTACCCTAACACGTACGCTCACCCTAAACCGTTGTCGTACCCTAAACTGTACCCTAAACCGTCCCCATCCCCTAACCCTAACCCAACCCTAACCCTAACCCTAACCCTTACCCGAAGCCTTACCCTCACCCGTCCCCTAATCCTAACCCGTACGCTAACAATAACCCGTACCCTAACACGTACGCTCACCCTAAACCGTTGTCGTACTCTAACCTGTACCCTAAACCGTCACCGTCCCCTAACCCTAACCCTAACCCTAACCCTAACCCTAACCCTTACCTGAAGCCTTACCCTCTCCCGTCCCCTAATCCTAACCCGTACGCTAACACTAACCCGTACCCTAACACGTACGCTCACCCTAAACCGTTGTCGTACCCTAACCTGTACCCTAAACCGTCCCCGTCCCCTAACCCTAACCCTAACCCTAACCCTAAACCTAACCCTTACCCGAAGCCTTACCTTCACCCGTCCCCTAATCCTAACCCGTACGCTAACAATAACCCGTACCCTAACACGTACGCTCACCCTAAACCGTTGTCATACCCTAACCTGTACCCTAAACCGTCCCCGTCCCCTAACCCTAACCCTAACCCTAACCCTAACCCTTACCCGAAGCCTTACCCTCACCCGTCCCCTAATCCTAACCCCTACACTAACACTAACCCGTACCCTAACACGTACGCTCACCCTAAACCGTTGTCGTACCCTAACCTGTACACTAAACCGTCCCCGTGGCCGTCTCCTAACTCTAAACCTAACCCTAACCCTAACCCTTACCCGAAACCTTACCCTCACCCGTTTCCTAATCCTATCCCGTACGCTAACACTAATCCGTACCGTAACACGTACGCTCACCCTTAACCGTTGTCGTACCCTAACCTGTACCATAAACCTTCCCCGTACTCTAACCCTAACCTTAACCCTAACCCTAACCCTAACCCTTACCCGAAGCCTTACCCTCACCCGTCCCCTAATCCTAACCCGTACGCTAACACTAACCCGTACCATAACACGTTCGCTCACCCTAAACCGTTGTCGTACCCTAACCTGTACCCTAAACCGTCCCCGTCCCCTAACCCTAACCCTAACCCTAACCCTAACCCTAACCCTTACACGAAGCCTTACCCTCACCCGTCCTTTAATCCTAACCCGTACGCTAACACTAAAACGTACCCTGAAACGTACGCTCACCCTAAACCGTTGTCGTACCCTAACCTGTACCCTAAACCGTCCCCGTCCCCTAATCCTAACCATAAACCTAACCCTAACCCTAACCCTTACCCGAAGCCTTACCCTCACCCGTCCCCTAATCCTAACCCGTACATTAACACTAACCCGTACCCTAACACGTACGCTCACCCTAAACCGTTGTCGTACCTTAACCTGTACCCTAAACAGTCCCCGTCCCCGTCCCCTAACCCTAAACCTAAACCTAACCCTAACCCTTACCCGAAGCCTTACACTCTCCCGTCCCCTAATCCTAAACCGTACGCTAACACTAACCCGTACTCTAACACGTACGCTCACCCTAAACCGTTGTCGTACCGTAACCTGTACCCTAAACCGTCCCCGTCGCCTAACCCTAACCCTAACCCTAACACGAACACTTACCCGAAGCCTAACCGGAAGCCTTACACTCACCCGTCCCCTAATCCTAACCCCTACACTAACACTAACCCGTACCCTAACACGTACGCTCACCCTAATCCGTTGTCGTACCCTAACCTGTACCCTAAACCGTCCCCGTCGCCTAACCCTAACCCTAACCCTAACACGAACCCTTACCCGAAGCCTTACCCTCACCCGTGCCTTAATCCTAAACCGTACGCTAAATCTAACCCGTACCCTAACACGTACGCTCACTCTAAACCGTTGTCGTACCCTAACCTGTACCCTAAACCGTCCCCGTCCCCTAACCCTAACCCTAACCCTAACCCTAACCCTAACTCTTACCCGAAGCCTTAACTTCACCCGTCCCCTAATCCTAACCCATAAGCTAACAATAACCCGTACCCTAACACGTACGCTCACCCTAAACAGTTGTCGTACCCTAACTTGTACCCTAAACCGTCCCCGTCCCCGTCCCCGTCCCCTAACCCTAACCCTAACCCTAACCCTAACCCTTTCCCGAAGCCTTACCCTCACCCGTCCCCTAATCCTAACCCCTACACTAACACTAACCCATACCCTAACACGTACGCTCACCCTAAACCGTTGTCGTACCCTAACCTGTACCCTAAACCGTCCCCGTGCCCGTCCCCTAACTCTAAACCTAACCCTAACCCTAACCCTTACCCGAAACCTTACCCTCACACGTTTCCTAATCCTATCCCGTACGCTAACACTAACCCGTACCCTAACACGTACGCTCACCCTTAACCGTTGTCGTACCCTAACCTGTACCATAAACCGTCCCCGTACTCTAACCCTAACCTTAACCCTAACCCTAACCCTAACCCTTACCCGAAGCCTTACACTCACCCGTCCCCTAATACTAACCCGTACGCTAACACTAAACCGTACCCTAACACGTTCGCTCACCCTAAACCGTTGTCGTACCCTAACCTGTACCCTAAACCGTCCCCGTCCCCTAACCCTAACCCTAACCCTAACCCTTACACGAAGCCTTACCCTCACCCGTCCTTTAATCCTAACCCGTACGCTAACACGAAAACGTACCCTAAAACGTACGCTCACCCTAAACCGTTGTCGTACCCTAACCTGTACCCTAAACCGTCCCCGTCCCCTAATCCTAACCATAAACCTAACCCTAACCCTAACCCTTACCCGAAGCCTTACCCTCACCCGTCCCCTAATCCTAACCCGTACATTAACACTAACCCGTACCCTAACACGTACGCTCACCCTAAACCGTTGTCGTACCCTAACCTGTACCCTAAACCGTCCCCGTCCCCTAACCCTAACCCTAACCCTAAACCTATCCCTAACCCTTACCGGAAGCCTTACCCTCACACGTCTCCTAATCCTAACCCGTACGCTAACACTAACCCGTACCCTAACACGTACCCTCACCCTAAACCCTTGTTGTACCCTAACCTGTACCCTAAACCGTCCCCGTGCCCGTCCCCTAACCCTAAACCTAACCTTAACCCTAACCCTTACCCGAAGCCTTACCCTCACCCGTCCCCTAATCCTAACACGTACGCTAATCCTAACCCGTACCCTAACACGTACGCTCACCCTAAACCGTTGTCGTACCCTAAACTGTACCCTAAACAGTCCCCGTCCCCTAACCCTAACCCTAACCCTAACCCTAACCCTTACCGGAAGTCTTACCCTCACCCATCTCCTAATCCTAACCCGTACGCTAACACTAACCCGTACCCTAACACGTACGCTCACCCTAAACCGTTTTCGTACCCTAACCTGTACGCTAAACCGTCCCCGTCCCCAAACCCTAACCCTAACCCTAACCCTAACCCTAACCCTTACCCGAAGCCTTACACTCACCCGGCACCTAATCCTAACCCATACGCTAACACTAACCCGTACCCTAACACGTACGCTCACCCGAAACCGTTGTCGTACCCTACCCTGTACCCTAAACCGTCCCCGTCCCCTAACCCTAACCCTAACCCTAACCCTAACCCTAACCCTAACCCTTACCCGAAGCCTTACACTCACCCGTCCCCTAATCCTAACCCGTACGCTAACACTAACCCGTACCCTAACACGCACGCTCACCCTAAACCGTTGTCGTACCCTAACCTGTACCCTAAACCGTCCCCATCCCCGTCCCCTAACCATAACCCTAACCCTAACCCTAACCCTTACCCGAAGCCTTACCCTCACCCGTGCCCTAATCCTAAATCGTACGCTAACACTAACCCGTACCCTAACACGTATGCTCAGCCTAAACCGTTGTCGTACCCTAAACTGTACCCTAAACCGTCCCCGTCCCCTAACCCGAACCGTAACCCTAACCCTAACCCTAACCCGAAGCCTTACCCTCACCCGTCCTCTAATCCTAACCCGTACGCTAACACTAATCCGTACCCTAACATGTACGCTCACCCTAAATCGTTGTCGTACCCTAACATGTACCCTAAACCATCCCCGTCTCCTAACCCTAAACATAACCCTAAACATAACCCTAATCGTTACCCGAAGCCTTACCCTCACCCGTCCCCTAATCCTAACCCGTACGCTAACACTAACCCGTACCCTAACACGTACGCTCACCCTAAACCGTTGTCGTACACTAACCTGTACCCTAAACGGTCCCCGTCCCCTAACCCTAACCCTAACCCTAACCCTAACCCTAACCCTAACCCTTACCCGAAGCCTTACCCTCACCCGTCCCCTAATCCTAACCCGTACGCTAACACTAACCCGTACACTAACACGTACGCTCACACTAAACTGTTGTCGTACCCTAACCTGTACCCTAAACCGTCCCCGTTACCTAACCCTAACCCTACCCTAACCCTAACCCTAAACCTTACCCGAAGCCTTACCCTCACCCGTCCCCTAATCCTAACCCGTACGCTAACACTAACCCGTACCCTAACACGTACGCTCACCCTAAACCGTTGTCGTACCCTAACCTGTACCCTAAACCGTCCCCGTGCCCGTCCCCTAAGCCTAACCCTAACCCTAACCCTAAACCTAACCCTATCCCGAAGCCTTACACTCACCCGTCCCCTAATCCTCACCCGTATGCTAACACTAATCCGTACCCTAACACGTACGCTCACCCTAAACCGTTGTCGTACACTAACCTGTACCCTAAACCGTCCCCATCCCCTAACCCTAACCCTAAACCTATCCCTAACCCTAACCCTTACCCGAAGCCTTACCCTCACCCGTCCCCTAATCCTAACCCGTTCGCTAACGCTAACCCGTACCCTAACACGTACACTCACTCTAAACCGTTTTCGTACCCTAATTGTACACTAAACCGTCCCCGTCCGCTAAACCTAACCCTAACCATAATCCTAACCCTTACCCGAAGCCATACCCTCACCCGTCCCCTAATCCTAACCCGTATGCTAACACTAACCCGTACCCTAACACGTACGCTCATCCTAAACCGTTGTCGTACCCTAACCTGTACCCTAAACCGTCCCCGTCCCCGTCCCCTAACCCTAACCCTAACCCTAACCCTAACCCTTACCCGAAGCCTTACCCTCACCCGTCCCCTAATCCTAACCCGTACGCCAACACTTACCCGTACACTAACACGTACGCTCACCCTAAAACGTGGTCGTACAATAACCTGTACCCTAAACCGTCCCCGTCCCCTAACCCTAACCCTAACCCTAACCCTAACCCTTATCCGAAGCCTTACCCTCACCCGTCCCCTAATCCTAACCCGTACGCTAACACTAACCCGTACCCTAAAACGTACGCTCACCCTAAACCGTTGTCGTACCCTAACCTGTACCCTAAACCGTCCCCGTCCCCTAACCCTATCCCTAACCCTAACTCTAACCCTTACCCGAAGCCTTACCCTCACCCGTCCCCTAACCTAACCCGTACGCTAACAGTATACCGTACCCTAACACGTACGCTCACCCTAAACCGTTGTCGTACCCTAACCTGTACCCTAAACCGTCCCCGTCCCCGTCCCCTAACCCTAACCCTAACCCTAAACCTAACCCTTACCCGAAGCCTTACCCTCACCCGTCCCATAATCCCAACCCGTACGCTAACACTAACCCGTACCCTAACACGTACCCTCACCCTAAACCGTTGTCGTACCTTAACCTGTACTCTAAACCGTCCCCGTGCCCGTCCCCTAACCCTAACCCTAACCCTTTCCCGAAGCCTTACCCTCACCCGTCCCCTAATCCTAACCCGTACGCTAACACTAACCCGTACCCTAACACCTACGCTCACCCTAAACCGTTGTCGTACACTAACCTGTACCCTAAAGCGTCCCCGTCCCCTAACCCTAACCCTAACCCTAACCCTAACCCTAACCCTTACCCGAAGCCTTACCCTCACCCGTCCCCTAATCCTAACCCGTGCGCTAACACTAACGCGCTCCCTAACACGTACGCTCACCCTAAACTGTTGTCGTACCTTAAACTGTACCCTAAACCGTCCCCGTCCCCTAACCCTAACCCTAAACCTAACCCTAATCCTAACCCTTACCCGAAGGCTTACCCTCACCCGTCCCCTAATCCTAACACGTACGCTAACACTAACACATACCCTAACACGTACGCTCACCCTAAACTGTTGACGTACACTAACCTGTACCCTAAACCATCCCCGTCCCCGTCCCCTAACCTAACCCTAAACCTAACCCTAACCCTTACCCGAAGCCTTACCCTCACCCGTCCCCTAATCCTAACCCGTACGCTAACACTAACCCGTACCCTAACACGTACGCTCACCCTAAACCGTTGTCGTACCCTAACCTGTACCCTAAACCGTCCCCTAACCCTAACCCTAACCCTAACCCTAACCCTAACCCTTACCCGAATCCTTACACTCACCCGTCCCCTAACCCTCACCCGCACGCTAACACTAACCCGTACCCTAACACGCACGCTCACCCTAAACTTTTGTCGTACCCTAACCTGTACCCTAAACCGTCCCCTAACCCTAACCCTAACCCTAACCCTAACCCTTACCCGAAGCCTTACCCTCACCCATCCCCTAATCCTAACCCGTACGCTAACACTAACCCGTACCCTTACACGTACGCTCACCCTAAACCGTTTTCGTACCCTAACCTGTACCCTAAACCGTCCCCGTCCCCTAACCCTAACCCTAACCCTAACCCTAACCCTTATCCGAAGCCTTACCCTCACCCGTCCCCTAATCCTAACCCGTAAGCTATCACTAACCCGTACCCTAACACGTACCCTCACCCTAAACCGTTGTCGTACCCTAACCTGTACCCTAAACTGTCCCCGTCCCCTAACCCTAACCCTAACCCTAACCCTTACCCGAAGCCTTATCCTCACCCGTCCCCTAATCCTAACCCGTACGCTAACACTAACCCGTACCCTAACACGTAGGCTCACCCTAAACCTTTGACGTACCCTAAACTGTACCCTAAACCGTCCCCGTCCCCTAACCCTAACCCTAACCCTAACCCTAACCCTTACCCGAAGCCTTACCCTCACCCGTCCCCTAACCTAACCCGTACGCTAACACTATACCGTACCCTAACACGTACGCTCACCCTAAACCGTTGTCGTACCCTAACCTGTACCCTAAACCGTCCCCGTCCCCGTCCCCTAACCCTAACACTAAACCTAACACTTTCCCGAAACCTTACCCTCACCCGTCCCATAATCCCAACCCGTACGCTAACACTAACCCGTACCCTAACACGTACCCTCACCCTTAACCGTTGTCGTACCCTAACCTGTACCCTAAACCGTCCCCGTGCCCGTCCCCTAACCGTAATCCTAACCCTAACCCTAACCCTTTCCCGAAGCCTTACCCTGACCCGTCCCCTATTCCTAATCCGTACGCTAACACTAAAACGTACCCTAACACTTACGCTCACCCTCAACCGTTGTCGTACACTAACCTGTACACTAAAGCGTCCCCGTCCCCGTCCCCTAACCCTAACCCTAACCCTAACCCTAAACCTTACCCGAAGACTTACACTCACCCGTCCCCTAATCCTCACCCGTACCCTAACACTAATCCATACCCTAACACGTACGCTCACCCTAAACCTTTGTCGTACCCTAACCTGTACCCTAAACCGTCCCCGTCCCCTAACCCTAACCCTAACCCTAACCCTAACTCTAACCCTTACCCGAAGCCTTACCCTCACCCGTCCCCTAATCCTAACCCGTACGCTAACACTAACCCGTACCCTAACACGTACGCTCATCCTAAACCGTTGTCGTAGGCTAACCTGTACCCTAAACCGTCCCCGTCCCCTAACCCTAACCCTAACCCTAACCCTAACCCTTACCCGAAGCCTTACCCTCACCCGTCCCCTAATCCTAAACCGTACGCTAACACTAACCCGTACCCTAACACGTACGCTCACCCTAAATCGTTGTCGTACCCTAACCTGTACCCTTAACCGTCCCCGTCCCCTAACCCTAACCCTAACCCTAACCCTAACCCTAACCCTAACACTTACCCGAAGCCTTACCCTCACCCGTCCCCTAATCCTAACCCGTACGCTAACACTAACCCGTACCCTAACACGTACGCTCACCCCAAACCGTTGTCGTACCCTAACCTGTACCCTAAACCGTCTTCGTCCCCGTCCCCTAACCCTAACCCTAACCCTTATCCGAAGCCTTACCCTCACCCGTCCCCTAATCCTAACCCGTCCGCTAACACTAACCCGTACCCTAACACGTACGCTCAACCTAAACCGTTGTCGTACCCTAACCTGTACATTAAACCGTCCCCGTCCCCTAACCCTAACCCTAACCCTAACCCTAACCCTTACCCGAAGCCTTACACTCACCCGTCCCCTAATCCTCACCCGTACGCTAACACTAACCCGTACCCTAACACATACGCTCACCCTAAACCTTTGTCGTACCCTAACCTGTACCCTAAACCGGCCCCGTCCTCTAACCCTAACCCTAACCCTAACCCTAACTTTTACCCGAAGCCTTACCCTCAACCGTCCCCTAATCCTAACCCGTACGCTAACACTAACCCGTACCCTAACACGTACGCTCACCCTAAACCGTTGTCGTACCCTAACCTGTACCCTAAACCGTCCCCGTCCCCTAACCCTAACCCTAACCCTAACCCTAACCCTTACCCGAAGCCTTACCCTCACCCGTCCCCTAATCCTAACCCGTACGCTAACACTAATCCGTACCCTAACACGTACCCTCACCCTAAACCGTTGTCGTACCCTAACCTGTACGCTAAACCGTCCCCGTGCCCGTCCCCTAACCCTAACCCTAACCCTAACCCTAACCCTTTCACGAAGCCTTACCCTCACCCGTCCCCTAATCCTAAACCGTACGCTAACACTAACCCGTACCCTAACACGTACGCTCACCATAAACCGTTGTCGTACACTCACCTGTACCCTAAACCGTCCCCGTCCCCTAACCCTAACCCTAACCCTTACCCGAAGCCTTACCCTCACCCGTCCCCTAATCCTAACCCGTAAGCTAACACTAACCCGTACCCTAACACGTACCCTCACCCTAAACCGTTGTCGTACCCTAACCTGTACCCTAAACTGTCCCCGTCCCCTAACCCTAACCCTAACCCTTACCCGAAGCCTTATCCTCACCCGTCCCCTAATCCTAATCCGTACGCTAACACTAACCCGTACTCTAACACGTAGGCTCACCCTAAACCGTTGACGTACCCTAAACTGTACCCTAAACCGTCCCCGTCCCCGTCCCCTAACCCTAACCCTAACCCTAACCCTTACCCGAAGCCTTACACTCACCCGTCCCCTAATCCTAACCCGTACGCTAACACTAAACCGTACCTTAACACGTACGCTCACCCTAAACCGTTGTCGTACCCTAACCTGTACCCTAAACCATCCCCGTCCCCTAACCCTAACCATAACCCTAACCCTAACTTTTTCCCGAAGCCTTACCCTCAACCGTCCCCTAATCCTAACCCGTACGCTAACACTAACCCGTACCCTAACACGTAAGCTCACCCTAAACCGTTGTCGTACCCTAACCTGTACCCTAAACCGTCCCCGTCCCCGTCCCCGTCCCTTAACCCTAACCCTAATCCTAACCCTAACCCTAACCCTAACCCTTACCCGAAGCCTTACTCTCAACCGTCCCCTAATCCTAACCCGTACCCTAACACTAACCCGTACACTAACACGTACGCTCACCTTAAACCGCTGTCGTACCCTAACCTGTACCCTAAACCGTCCCCGTGCCCGTCCCCTAACCCTATGCCTAACCCTAACCCTAACCCTAACACTTACCCGAAGCCTTACCCTCACCCGTCCCCTAATCCTAACCCGTACGCGAACACTAACCCGTACCCTAACATGTACACTCACCCTAAACTGTTGTCGTACCCTAACCTGTACCCTAAACCGTCCCCGTCCCCTAACCCTAACCCTAACCCTAACCCTAACCCTAACCCTTACCCGAAGCCTTATCCTCACCCGTCCCCTAATCCTAACCCGTACGCTAACACTAACCCGTACCCTAACACGTACGCTCACCCTAAAACGTTGACGTACACTAAACTGTACCCTAAACCGTCCCCGTCCCCTAGCCCTAACCCTAACCCTAACCCTAACCCTAACCCTAACCCTTACCCGAAGCCTTACACTCACCCGTCCCCTAATCCTAACCCGTACACTAACACTAAAACGTACCCTAACACGTACGCTCACCCGAAACCGTTGTCGTACCCTACCCTGTACCCTAAACCGTCCCCGTCCCCTAACCCTAACCCTAATCCTAACCCTAACCCTTACCCCAAGCCTTACCCTCACCCGTCCCGTAATGCTAACCCGTACGCTAATACTAACACGTACCCTAACACGTACGCTCACCCTAAACGGTTGTCGTACCCTAACCTGTACCCTAAACCTTCCCCATCCCCGTCCCCTAACACTAACCCTAACCCTAACCCTAACCCTTATCCGAAGCCTTACCCTCACCCGTCCCCTAATCCTAACCCGTACGCTAACACTAACCCGTACCCTAAAACGTACGCTCACCCTAAACCGTTGTCGTACCCTAACCTGTACCCTAAACCGTCCCCGTCCCATAACCCTAACCCTAACCCTAACCCTAACCCTTACCCGAAGCCTTACCCTCACCCGTCCCCTAACCTAACCCGTACGCTAACAGTATACCGTACCCTAACACGTACGCTCACCCTAAACCGTTGTCGTACCCTAACCTGTACCCTAAACCGTCCCCGTCCTCTAACCCTAACCCTAACCCTAACCCTAACCCTAACCCTTACACGAAGCCTTACCCTCACCCGTCCCATAATCCCAACCCGTACGCTAACACTAACCCGTACCCTAACACGTACCCTCACCCTAAACCGTTGTCATACCTTAACCTGTACCCTAAACCGTCCCCGTGCCCGTCCCCTAACCCTAACCCTAACCCTAACCCTAACCCTTTCCCGAAGCCTTACCCTCACACGTCCCCTAATCCTAACCCGTATGCTAACACTAACCCGTACCCTAACACCTACGCTCACCCTAAACCGTTGTCGTACACTAACCTGTACCCTAAAGCGTCCCCGTCCCCTAACCCTAACCCTAACCCTAATCCTAACCCTAAACCTTACCCGAAGACTTACACTCACCCGTCCCCTAATCCTCACCCGTAACCTAACACTAACCCGTACCCTAACACGTACGCTCACCCTAAACCTTTGTCGTACCCTAACCTGTACCCTAAACCGTCCCCGTCCCCTAACCCTAACCCTAACCCTAACCCTAACCCTAACCCTTACCCGAAGCCTTACCTTCACCCGTCCCCTAATCCTAACCCGTACGCTAACACTAACCCGTACCCTAACACGTACGCTCATCCTAAACCATTGTCGTAGGCTAACCTGTACCCTAAACCGTCCCCGTCCCCGTCCCCTAACCCTAACCCTAACCCTAACCCTTACCCGAAGCCTTACCCTCACCCGTCCCCTAATCCTAACCCGTACGCTAACACTAACCCGTACCCTAACACGTACGCTCACCCTAAACCGTTGTCTTACCCTAACCTGTACCCTAAACAGTCCCCGTGCCCGTCCCCTAACCCTAACCCTAACCCTAACCCTAACCCTTACCCGAAGCCTTACCCTCACCCGTCCCCTAATCCTAACCCGTGCGCTAACACTAACGCGCTCCCTAACACGTACGCTCACCCTAAACTGTTGTCGTACCTTAAACTGTACCCTAAACCGTCCCCGTCCCCTAACCCTAACCCTAAACCTAACCCTAATCCTAACCCTTACCCGAAGGCTTACCCTCACCCGTCCCCTAATCCTAACACGTACGCTAACACTAACACATACCCTAACACGTACGCTCACCCTAAACTGTTGACGTACACTAACCTGTACCCTAAACCATCCCCGTCCCCGTCCCCTAACCCTAACCCTAAACCTAACCCTAACCCTTACCCGAAGCCTTACCCTCACCCGTCCCCTAATCCTAACCCATACGCTAACACTAACCCGTACCCTAACACGTACGCTCACCCTAAACCGTTGTCGTACCCTAACCTGTACCCTAAACCGTCCCCTAACCCTAACCCTAACCCTAACCCTAACCCTAACCCTTACCCGAATCCTTACACTCACCCGTCCCCTAATCCTCACCCGCACGCTAACACTAACCCGTACCCTAACACGCACGCTCACCCTAAACTTTTGTCGTACCCTAACCTGTACCCTAAACCGTCCCCTAACCCTAACCCTAACCCTAACCCTAACTCTTACCCGAAGCCTTACCCTCACCCGTCCCCTAATCCTAACCCGTCCGCTAACACTAACCCGTACCCTTACACGTACGCTCACCCTAAACCGTTTTCGTACCCTAACCTGTACCCTAAACCGTCCCCGTCCCCTAACCCTAAACCTAACCCTAACCCTAACCCTTACCCGAAGCCTTACCCTCACCCGTCCCCTAATCCTAACCAGTAAGCTATCACTAACCCGTACCCTAACACGTACCCTCACCCTAAACCGTTGTCGTACCCTAACCTGTACCCTAAAGTGTCCCCGTCCCCAACCCTAACCCTAACCCTAACCCTTACCCGAAGCCTTATCCTCACCCGTCCCCTAATCCTAACCCGTACGCTAACACTAACCCGTACCCTAACACGTAGGCTCACCCTAAACCGTTGACGTACCCTAAACTGTACCCTAAACCGTACCCGTCCCCTAACCCTAACCCTAACCCTAACCCTTACCCGAAGCCTTACCCTCACCCGTCCCCTAACCTAACCCGTACGCTAACACTATACCGTACCCTAACACGTACGCTCACCCTAAACCGTTGTCGTACCCTAACCTGTACCCTAAACCGTCCCCGTCCCCGTCCCCTAACCCTAACCCTAAACCTAACCCTTTCCTGAAGCCTTAACCTCACCCGTCCCATAATCCCAACCCGTACGCTAACACTAACCCGTACCCTAACACGTACGCTCACCCTAAATTGTTGTCGTACCCTAACCTGTACCGTAAACCGTCCCCGTCCCCTAACCCTAACCCTAACCCTAACCCTAACCCTAACACTTACCCGAAGCCTTACCCTCACCCGTCCCCTAATCCTAACCCGTAAGCTAACACTAACCCGTACCCTAACACGTACGCTCACCCTAAACCGTTGTCGTACCCTAACCTGTACCCTAAACCGTCCCCGTGCCCGTCCCCTAACCCTAACCCTAACCCTAACACTAACCCTTACCCGAAGCCTTACCCTCACCCGTCCCCTAATCCTAACCCGTACGCTAACACTAACCCGTACCCTAACACGTACGCTCACCCTAAACCGTTGTCGTACCCTAACCTGTACCCTAAACCGTCCCCGTCCCCTAACCCTAACCCTAACCCTAACCCTAAACCTTACCCGAAGCCTTACCCTCACCCGTCCCCTAATCCTAACCCGTACGCTAACACTAACCCGTACCCTAACACGTACCCTCACGCTAAACACTTGTCGTACCCTAACCTGTACCCTAAACCGTCCCCGTCCCCTAACCCTAACCCTAACCCTAACCCTAACCCTAACACTTACGCAAAGCCTTACCCTCACCATCCCCTAATTCTAACCCGTACGCTAACACTAACCCGTACCCTAACACGTACGCTCACCCTAAACCGTTGACGTACCCTAAACTGTACCCTAAACCGTCCCCGTCCCCTAACCCTAACCTTAACCCTAACCCTTACCCGAAGCCTTACACTCACCCATCCCCTAATCCTAACCCGTACGCTAACACTAAACCGTACCCTAACACGTACGCTCACCCTAAACCGTTGTCGTACCCTAACCTGTATCCTAAACCGTCCCCGTCCCCTAACCCTAACCCTAACCCTAACCCTAAATTTTACCCGAAGCCTTACCCTCAACCGTCCCCTAATCCTAACCCGTACGCTAACACTAACCCGTACCCTAACACGTACGCTCACCCTAAACCGTTGTCGTACCCTAACCTGTACCCTAAACCGTCCCCGTGCCCGTCCCCTAACCCTAACCCTAACCCTTACCCGAAGCCTTACCCTCACCCGTCCCCTAATCCTAACCCGTACGCTAACATTAACCCGTACCCTAACACGTACGCTCACCCTAAACCGTTGTCGTACCCTAACCTGTACCCTAAACCGTCCCCGTCCCCTAACCCTAACCCTAACCCTAACCCTAACCCTTACCCGAAGCCTTACCCACACATGTCCCCTAATCCTAACCCGTACGCTAACACCCGTACCCTAACACGTACGCTCACCCTAAACCGTTGTCGTACCCTAACCTGTACCCAAAACCATCCCCGTCCCCGTCCCCTAACCCTAACACTAACCCTAACCCTAAGCCTTACCCGAAGCCTTAACCTCACCCGTCCCCTAATCCTAACCCGTGCGCTAACACTAATCCGCTGCCTAACACGTACGCTCATCATAAACCGTTGTCGTACCCTAACCTGTACCCTAAACCGTCTCTGTCCCCGTCCCCTAACCCTAACCCTAACCCTAACACTAACCCTAACCCTTACCCGAAGCCTTACCCTCACCCGTCCCCTAATCCTAACCCGTACGCTAACACTAACCCGTACCCTAACACGTACGTTCACCCTAAACCGTTGTCGTACCCTAACCTGTACCCTAAACCGTCCCCGTCCCCTAACCCTAACCCTAACCCTAACCCTAACCCTAAACCTTACCCGAAGCCTTACCCTCACCCGTCCTCTAATCCTAACCCGTACGCTAACACTAACCCGTACCCTAACACGTAAGCTCACCCTAAACCGTTGTCGTACCCTAACCTGTACCCGAAACCGTCCCCGTCCCCGTCCCCTAAACCTAACCCTAACCCTAACCTTTAACCTAAACCTTACCCTCACCCGTCCCCTAATCCTAACACGTACGCCAACACTAACCCGTACCCTAACACGTACGCTCAACCTAAACGGTTGTCGTACACTAACCTGTACCCTAAACCGTCCCCGTCCCCTAACCCGAACCCTAACCCTAACACTAACCCTTACCCGAAGCCTTACCCTCACCCGTCCCCTAATCCTAATCCGTACCCTAACACTAACCCGTACCCTAACACGTACGCTCACCTTAAACCGTTGTCGTACCCTAACCTGTACCCTAAACCGTCCCCGTCCCCTAACCCTAACCCTAACCCTAACCCTAACCCTTACCTGAAGCCTTACCCTCACCCGTCCCCTAATCCTAAACCGTACGCTAACACTAACCCGTACCCTAACACGTATGCTCACCCTAAACCGTTGTCGTACCCTAACCTGTACCCTAAACCGTCACCGTCCCCTAACCCTAACCCTAACCCTAAACCTAAACCTTACCCGAAGCCTTACCTTCACCCGTCCCCGAATCCTAACCCGTACGCTAACACTAACCCGTACCATAACACGTACGCTCACCCTAAACCGTTGTCGTACCCTAAACTGTACCCTAAACCGTCCCCGTCCCCTAACCCTAACCCTAACACTAACCTTAACCCTAATCCTTACCCGAAGCCTTACACTCACCCCTCCCCTAATCCTAACCCGTACGCTAACACTAACCCGTACCCTAACACCTACGCTCACCCTAAACCGTTGTCGTACCCTAACCTGTACCCTAAACCGTCCCCGTGCCCGACCCCTAACCCTAAGCCTAACCCTAACCCTAACCCTTACCCGAAGCCTTACCCTCACCCTTCCCCTAATCCTAAACCGTACGCTAACACTAACCCGTACCCTAACACGTACGCTCACACTAAACCGTTGTCGTACCCTAACCTGTACCCTAAACCGTCCCCGTCCCCTAAACCTAACCCTAACCCTAACCCTAAACCTAACCCTTACCCGAAACCTTACCCTCACCCGTACCCTAATCCTAACCCGTACGCTAACACTAACCCGTACCCTAACACGTACGCTCACCCTAAACCGTTGTCGTACCCTAAACTGTACCCTAAACCGTCCCCGTCCCCTAACCCTAACCCTAACCCTAACCCTAACCCTAACCCTTACCCGAAGCCTTACCCTCACGCGTCCCCTAATCCTAACCCGTACGCTAACACTAACCCGTACCCTAACACGTACACTCACACTAAACCGTTGACGTACCCTAAACTGTACCCTAAACCGTCCCCGTCCCTTAACCCTAATGCTAACCCTAACCCTAACCCTTACCCGAAGCCTTACACTCACCCGTCCCCTAATCCTAACCCGTACGCTAACACTAAACCGTACCCTAACACGTACGCTCACCCTAAACCGTTGTCGTACCATAACCTGTATCCTAAACCGTAACCGTCCCCTAACCCTAACCCTAACTCTAACCCTAATCCTAACCCTTACCTGAAGCCTTACCCTCACCCGTCCCCTAATCCTAACCCGTACGCTAACACAAACCCGTAACCTAATACGTACGCTCACCCTAAACCGTTGTCGTACCCTAACCTGTACCCTAAACCGTCCCGGTCCCCGTCCCCTAAACCTAACCCTAAACCTAACCCTTACCCGAAGCCTTACCCTCACCCTTCCCCTAATCCTAACCCGTACAATAACACTAACCCGTACCCTAACACGTACCCTCACCCTAAACCGTTGTCGTACACTAACCTGTACCCTAAACCGTCCCCGTGCCTGTGCCCTAACCCTAACCCTAACCCTAACCCTAACCCTTTCCCGAAGCCTTACCCTCACCCGTCCACTAATCCTAACCCGTACGCTAACACTAACCCGTACCCTAACACGTACGCTCACCCTAAACCGTTGTCGTACCTTAACCTGTACCCTAAACCGTCCCCGTCCCCTAACCCTAACCCTAACCCTAACCCTTACCCGAAGCCTTAAACTCACCCGTCCCCTAATCCTCACACGTACGCTAACACTAACCCGTACCCTAACACGTACGCTCACCCTAAACCTTTGTCGTACCCTAACCTGTA
This sequence comes from Delphinapterus leucas, assembly GCF_059928025.1. Lineage (NCBI taxonomy): Eukaryota > Metazoa > Chordata > Mammalia > Artiodactyla > Monodontidae > Delphinapterus > Delphinapterus leucas. Next base: position 3,155,601 of record NW_028322255.1, on the reverse strand, counting down.
CCCTAAACCGTCCCCTAACCCTATCCCTAACCCTAACCCTAACCCTAACCGTAACCCTTACCCGAAGCCTTACCCTCAACCGTCCCCTAATCCTAACCCGTACGCTAACACTAACCCGTACCCTAACACGTACCCTCACCCTAAACCGTTGTCGTACCCTAACCTGAACCCTAAACCGTCCCCGTCCCCTAACACTAACACTAACCCTAACACTTACCCAAAGCCTTACCCTCACCCGTCCCCTAATCCTAACCCGTACGCTAACACTAACCCGTACCCTAACACGTACGCTCACACTAAACCGTTGACGTACCCTAAACTGTACCCTAAACCATCCCCGTCCCCTAACCCTAATCCTAACCCTAACCCTAACCCTTACCCGAAGCCTTACACTCACCCGTCCCCTAATCCTAACCCGTACGCTAACACTAAACCGTACCCTAACACGTACGCTCACACTAAACCGTTCTCGTACCCTAACCTGTACCCTAAACCGTCCCCGTCCCCTAACCCTAACCCTAACCCTAACCCTTACGTTTACCTGAAGCCTTACCCTCAACCCTCCCCTAATCCTAACCCGTACGCTAACACTAACCCGTACCCTAACACGTACGCTCACCCTAAACCGTTGTCGTACACTAACCTGTACCCTAAACCGTCCCCGTCCCCGTCCCCGTCCCCTAACCCTAACCCTAACCCTAACCCTTACCCGAAGCCTTACACTCACCCGTCCCTTAATCCTCATGCGTACCCTAACACTAACCCGTACCCTAACACGTACGCTCACCCTAAAACTTTGTCGTACACTAACCTGTACCCTAAACCGTCCCCGTCCCCTAACCCTAACCCTAACCCTAACCCTAACCCTTACCCGAAGCCTTACCCTCACCCGTACCCTAATCCTAAACCGTATGCTAACACTAACCCGTATCCTAACACGTACGCTCACCCTAAACCGTTGTCGTACCCTAACCTGTACCCTAAACCGTCCCCGTCCGCTAATCCAAACCCTAACCCTAACCCTAACGCTTACCCGAAGCCTTACCCTCACCCGTGCCCTAATCCTAAACCGTACGCTAACACTAACCTGGACCCTAACACGTACGCTCACCCAAAACCGTTGTCGTACACTAACCTGTACCCTAAACCGTCCCCGTCCCCGTCCCCGTCCCCGTCCCCTAACCCTAACCCTAACCCTTACCCGAAGCCTTACGCTCACCCGTCCCCTAATCCTAACCCGTACGCTAACACTAACCCGTACCCTAACACGTACGCTCACCATAAACCGTTGTCGTACCCTAACCTGTACCCTAAACCGTCCCCGTCACCGTCCCCGTCCCCTAACCCTAAGCCAAACCCTAACCCTTACCCGAAGCCTTACCCTCACCCGTCCCCTAATCCTAACCCGTACGCTAACACTAATCCGTACCCTAACACGTACGCTCACCCTAAACCGTTGTCGTACCCTAACCTGTACCCTATACCGTCCCCGTCCCCGTCCCCTAACCCTAACCCTAACCCTTACCCGAAGCCCTACCCTCACCCGTTCCCTAATCCTAAACCGTATGCTAACACTAACCCGTACCCAAACACGTACACTCACCCTAAACCGTTGTCGTACCCTAACCTGTACCCTAAACCGTCCCCGTCCTCTAACCCTAACCCTAACCCTAACCCTAACGCTTACCCAAAGCCTTACCCTCACCCGTCCCCTTATCCTAACCCGTACGCTAACACTAACCTGTACCCTAAAACGTACGCTCACCCTAAACCGTTGTCGTACACTAACCTGTACCCTAAACCGTCCCCGTCCCCGTCCCCGTCCCAATGCACTAACCCTAACCCTAACCCTTACCCGAAGCCTTACCCTCACCCGTCCCCTAATCCTAACCCGTACGCTAACACTAACCCATACCCTAACACGTACGCTCACCCTAAACCGTTGTCGTACCCTAACCTGTACCCTAAACCGTCCCCGTCCCCTAATCCTAACCCTAACCCTAACCCTAACCCTAACCCTTACCCGAAGCCTTACCCTCACCCGTCCCCTAATCCTAACCCGTACGCTAACAGAAACCCGTACCCTAATACGTACGCTCACCCTAAACCGTTGTCGTACCCCAACCTGTACCCTAAATCGTCCCCGTCCCCGTCCCCTAACCCTAATCCTAACCCTAACCCTAACCCTTACCCGAAGCCTTCCCTCAACCGTCCCCTAAACCTAACCCGTACGCTAACACTAACCCGTACCCTAACACGTACGCTCACACTAAACTGTTGACGTACCCTAAACTGTACCCTAAACCGTCCCCGTCCCCGTCCCCTAACCCTATCCCTAACCCTAACTTTTACCCGAAGCCTTACCCTCAACCGTCCCGTAATCCTAACCCGTACGCTAACACTAACCCGTACCCTAACACGTACGCTCACCATAAACCGTTGTCGTACCCTAACCTGTACCCTAAACCGTCCCTGTCCCCGTCTCCTAACCCTAACCCTAACCCTAACACTAACCCTAACCCTTACCCGAAGCCTTACCCTCACCCGTCCCCTAATCCTAACCCGTACGCTAACACTAACCCGTACCCTAACACGTACGCTCACCCTAAACCGTTGTCGTACCCTAACCTGTACCCTAAACCGTTCCCGTGCCAGTCCCCTAACCCTAACCCTAACCCTAACCCTAACCCTTACCCGAAGCCTTACCCTCACCCTTCCCATAATCCTAACCCGTACGCTAACACTAACCCGTACCGTAAAACGTACGCTCAGCCTAAACTGTTGTCGTACCCTAACCTGTACCCTAAACCGTCCCCGTCCCCTAACCCTAACCCTAACCCTAAGCCTAACCCTAACCCTTACCCGAAGCCTTACCCTCACCCGTCCCCTAATCCTAACCCGTACGCTAACACTAACCCGTACCCTAACACGTACGCTCACCCTAAACACTTGTCGTACCCTAACCTGTACCCTAAACCGTCCCCGTCCCCGTCCCCTATCACTAAACCTAACCCTAACCCTTACCCGAAGCCTTACCCTCACCCGTCCCCTAATCCTAACCCGTACGCTAACACTAACCCGTACCCTAACACGTACGCTCCCCTAAACCGTTGTCGTACCCTAACCTGTACCCTAACCCGTCCCCATCCCCTAACCCTAACCCTAACCCTAACCCTAACCCTAACCCTTACCCGAAGCCTTACCCTCACCCGTCCCCTAATCCTAACCCGTACCCTAACACTAACCCGTACCATAACACGTACGCTCACCCTAAACCGTTGACGTACCCTAACCTGTACCCTAAACCGTTCCCGTCCCCGTCCCCTAACCCTAACCCTAAACCTTACCCTCAACCGTCCCCTAATCCTAACCCGTACGCTAACACTAACACGTACCCTAACATGTACGCTCACCCTAAACCGTTGTCGTAACCTAACCTGTACCCTAAACCGTCCCCATCCCCAAACCGTAACCCTAACCCTAACCCTAACCCTAACACTTACCCGAAGCCTTACCCTCACCCGTCCCCTAATCCTAACCGTACGCTAACACTAACCAGTACCCTAACACGTACGCTCACCCTAAACCGTTGTCGTACCCTAAGCTGCACCCTAAACCGTCCCCGTCCTCTAACCCTAACCCTAACCCTAACCCTAACCCTAACCCTTACCCGAAGCCTTACACTCACCCGTTTCTAATCCTAACCCGTACGCTAACACTAACCCGTACCCTAACACGTACGCTCACCCTAAACCGTTGTCGTACTCTAACCTGTACCCTAAACCGTCCCCGTCCCCTAACCCTAACCCTAACCCTAACCCTAACCCTAACCCTTACCCGAAGCCTTACCCTCACCCGTCCCCTAATCCTAACCCGTACGCTAACACTAACCCGTACCTTAACACGTACGCTCCCCTAAACCGTTGTCGTACCCTAACCTGTACCCTAACCCGTCCCCTAACCCTAACCCTAACCCTAACCCTAACCCTAACCCTTACCCGAATCCTTACACTCACCCGTCCCCTAATCCTCACCCGCACGCTAACACTAACCCGTACCCTAACACGCACGCTCACCCTAAACTTTTGTCGTACCCTAACCTGTACCCTAAACCGTCCCCTAACCCTAACCCTAACCCTAACCCTAACCCTTACCCGAAGCCTTACCCTCACCCGTCCCCTAATCCTAACCCGTACGCTAACACTAACCCGTACCCTTACACGTACGCTCACCCTAAACCGTTTTCGTACCCTAACCTGTACCCTAAACCGTCCCCGCCCCCTAACCCTAACCCTAACCCTAACCCTAACCCTTACCCGAAGCCTTACCCTCACCCGTCCCCTAATCCTAACCAGTAAGCTATCACTAACCCGTACCCTAACACGTACCCTCACCCTAAACCGTTGTCGTACCCTAACCTGTACCCTAAACTGTCCCCGTCCCCAACCCTAACCCTAACCCTAACCCTTACCCGAAGCCTTATCCTCACCCGTCCCCTAATCCTAACCCGTACGCTAACACTAACCCGTACCCTAACACGTAGGCTCACCCTAAACCGTTGACGTACCCTAAACTGTACCCTAAACCGTACCCGTCCCCTAACCCTAACCCTAAACCTAACCCTTTCCTGAAGCCTTACCCTCACCCGTCCCATAATCCCAACCCGTACCCTAACACTAACCCGTACCCTAACACGTACCCTCACCCTTAACCGTTGTCGTACCCTAACCTGTACCCTAAACCTTCCCCGTGCCCGTCCCCTAACCGTAATCCTAACCCTAACCCTAACCCTTTCCCGAAGCCTTACCCTGACCCGTCCCCTAATCCTAATCCGTACGCTAACACTAACCCATACCCTAACACGTACGCTCACCCTAAAACGTTGTCGTACACTAACCTGTACACTAAAGCGTCCCCGTCCCCTAACCCTAACCCTAACCCTAACCCTAACCCTAAACCTTACCCGAAGACTTACACTCACCCGTCCCCTAATCCTCACCCGTACCCTAACACTAACCCGTACCCTAACACGTACGCTCACCCTAAACCTTTGTCGTACCCTAACCTGTACCCTAAACCGTCCCCGTCCCCTAACCCTAACCCTAACCCTAACCCTAACTCTAACCCTTACCCGAAGCCTTACCCTCACCCGTCCCCTAATCCTAACCCGTACGCTAACACTAACCCGTACCCTAACACGTACGCTCAACCTAAACCGTTGTCGTAGGCTAACCTGTACCCTAAACCGTCCCCGTCCCCTAACCCTAACCCTAACCCTAACCCTAACCCTTACCCGAAGCCTTACACTCACCCGTCCCCTAATCCTCACCCGTACGCTAACACTAACCCGTACCCTAACACGTACGCTCACCTTAAACAGTTGTCGTACCCTAACCTGTACCCTAAACCGTCCCCGTCCCCTAACCCTAACCCTAACCCTAACCCTAACCCTTACCTGAAGCCTTACCCTCACCCGTCCCCTAATCCTAAACCGTACGCTAACACTAACCCGTACCCTAACACGTATGCTCACCCTAAACCGTTGTCGTACCCTAACCTGTACCCTAAACCGTCACCGTCCCCTAACCCTAACCCTAACCCTAAACCTAAACCTTACCCGAAGCCTTACCTTCACCCGTCCCCGAATCCTAACCCGTACGCTAACACTAACCCGTACCCTAACACGTACGCTCACCCTAAACCGTTGTCGTACCCTAAACTGTACCCTAAACCGTCCCCGTCCCCTAACCCTAACCCTAACACTAACCTTAACCCTAATCCTTACCCGAAGCCTTACACTCACCCCTCCCCTAATCCTAACCCGTACGCTAGCACTAACCCGTACCCTAACACCTACGCTCACCCTAAACCGTTGTCGTACCCTAACCTGTACCCTAAACCATCCCCGTCCCCGTCCCCGTCCCCTAACCCTAACCCTAACCCTAACCCTCACCTGAAGCCTTACCCTCACCTGTCCCCTAATCCTAACCCGTACGCTAACACTAACCCATACCCTAACACGTACGCTCACCCTAAACCGTTGACGTACCCTAAACTGTACCCTAAACCGTACCCGTCCCCTAACCCTAACCCTAACCCTAACCCTTACCCGAAGCCTTACCCTCACCCGTCCCCTAACCTAACCCGTACGCTAACACTATACCGTACCCTAACACGTACGCTCACCCTAAACCGTTGTCGTACCCTAACCTGTACCCTAAACCGTCCCCGTCCCCGTCCCCTAACCCTAACCCTAAACCTAACCCTTTCCTGAAGCCTTACCCTCACCCGTCCCATAATCCCAACCGGTACGCTAACACTAACCCGTACCCTAACACGTACGCTCACCCTAAATTGTTGTCGTACCCTAACCCATACCGTAAACCGTCCCCGTCCCCTAACCCTAACCCTAACCCTAACCCTAACCCTAACACTTACCCGAAGCCTTACCCTCACCCGTCCCCTAATCCTAACCCGTAAGCTAACACTAACCCGTACCCTAACACGTACGCTCACCCTAAACCGTTGTCGTACCCTAACCTGTACCCTAAACCGTCCCCGTGCCCGTCCCCTAACCCTAACCCTAACCCTAACACTAACCCTTACCCGAAGCCTTACCCTCACCCGTCCCCTAATCCTAACCCGTACGCTAACACTAACCCATACCCTAACACGTACGCTCACCCTAAACCGTTGTCGTACCCTAACCTGTACCCTAAACCGTCCCCGTCCCCTAACCCTAACCCTAACCCTAACCCTAAACCTTACCCGAAGCCTTACCCTCACCCGTCCCCTAATCCTAACCCGTACGCTAACACTAACCCGTACCCTAACACGTACCCTCACGCTAAACACTTGTCGTACCCTAACCTGTACCCTAAACCGTCCCCGTCCCCTAACCCTAACCCTAACCCTAACCCTAACCCTAACACTTACGCAAAGCCTTACCCTCACCATCCCCTAATTCTAACCCGTACGCTAACACTAACCCGTACCCTAACACGTACGCTCACCCTAAACCGTTGACGTACCCTAAACTGTACCCTAAACCGTCCCCGTCCCCTAACCCTAACCTTAACCCTAACCCTTACCCGAAGCCTTACACTCACCCATCCCCTAATCCTAACCCGTACGCTAACACTAAACCGTACCCTAACACGTACGCTCACCCTAAACCGTTGTCGTACCCTAACCTGTATCCTAAACCGTCCCCGTCCCCTAACCCTAACCCTAACCCTAACCCTAAATTTTACCCGAAGCCTTACCCTCAACCGTCCCCTAATCCTAACCCGTACGCTAACACTAACCCGTACCCTAACACGTACGCTCACCCTAAACCGTTGTCGTACCCTAACCTGTACCCTAAACCGTCCCCGTGCCCGTCCCCTAACCCTAACCCTAACCCTTACCCGAAGCCTTACCCTCACCCGTCCCCTAATCCTAACCCGTACGCTAACATTAACCCGTACCCTAACACGTACGCTCACCCTAAACCGTTGTCGTACCCTAACCTGTACCCTAAACCGTCCCCGTCCCCTAACCCTAACCCTAACCCTAACCCTAACCCTTACCCGAAGCCTTACCCACACATGTCCCCTAATCCTAACCCGTACGCTAACACCCGTACCCTAACACGTACGCTCACCCTAAACCGTTGTCGTACCCTAAACTGTACCCAAAACCATCCCCGTCCCCGTCCCCTAACCCTAACACTAACCCTAACCCTAAGCCTTACCCGAAGCCTTAACCTCACCCGTCCCCTAATCCTAACCCGTGCGCTAACACTAACCCGCTGCCTAACACGTACGCTCATCATAAACCGTTGTCGTACCCTAACCTGTACCCTAAACCGTCCCTGTCCCCGTCCCCTAACCCTAACCCTAACCCTAACACTAACCCTAACCCTTACCCGAAGCCTTACCCTCACCCGTCCCCTAATCCTAACCCGTACGCTAACACTAACCCGTACCCTAACACGTACGTTCACCCTAAACCGTTGTCGTACCCTAACCTGTACCCTAAACCGTCCCCGTCCCCTAACCCTAACCCTAACCCTAACCCTAACCCTAAACCTTACCCGAAGCCTTACCCTCACCCGTCCTCTAATCCTAACCCGTACGCTAACACTAACCCGTACCCTAACACGTAAGCTCACCCTAAACCGTTGTCGTACCCTAACCTGTACCCGAAACCGTCCCCGTCCCCGTCCCCTAAACCTAACCCTAACCCTAACCTTTAACCTAAACCTTACCCTCACCCGTCCCCTAATCCTAACACGTACGCCAACACTAACCCGTACCCTAACACGTACGCTCAACCTAAACGGTTGTCGTACACTAACCTGTACCCTAAACCGTCCCCGTCCCCTAACCCGAACCCTAACCCTAACACTAACCCTTACCCGAAGCCTTACCCTCACCCGTCCCCTAATCCTAATCCGTACCCTAACACTAACCCGTACCCTAACACGTACGCTCACCTTAAACCGTTGTCGTACCCTAACCTGTACCCTAAACCGTCCCCGTCCCCTAACCCTAACCCTAACCCTAACCCTAACCCTTACCTGAAGCCTTACCCTCACCCGTCCCCTAATCCTAAACCGTACGCTAACACTAACCCGTACCCTAACACGTATGCTCACCCTAAACCGTTGTCGTACCCTAACCTGTACCCTAAACCGTCACCGTCCCCTAACCCTAACCCTAACCCTAAACCTAAACCTTACCCGAAGCCTTACCTTCACCCGTCCCCGAATCCTAACCCGTACGCTAACACTAACCCGTACCCTAACACGTACGCTCACCCTAAACCGTTGTCGTACCCTAAACTGTACCCTAAACCGTCCCCGTCCCCTAACCCTAACCCTAACACTAACCTTAACCCTAATCCTTACCCGAAGCCTTACACTCACCCCTCCCCTAATCCTAACCCGTACGCTAACACTAACCCGTACCCTAACACCTACGCTCACCCTAAACCGTTGTCGTACCCTAACCTGTACCCTAAACCGTCCCCGTGCCCGACCCCTAACCCTAAGCCTAACCCTAACCCTAACCCTTACCCGAAGCCTTACCCTCACCCTTCCCCTAATCCTAAACCGTACGCTAACACTAACCCGTACCCTACCACGTACGCTCACACTAAACCGTTGTCGTACCCTAACCTGTACCCTAAACCGTCCCCGTCCCCTAAACCTAACCCTAACCCTAACCCTAAACCTAACCCTTACCCGAAGCCTTACCCTCACCCGTACCCTAATCCTAACCCGTACGCTAACACTAACCCGTACCCTAACACGTACGCTCACCCTAAACCGTTGTCGTACCCTAAACTGTACCCTAAACCGTCCCCGTCCCCTAACCCTAACCCTAACCCTAACCCTAACCCTAACCCTTACCCGAAGCCTTACCCTCACGCGTCCCCTAATCCTAACCCGTACGCTAACACTAACCCGTACCCTAACACGTACACTCACACTAAACCGTTGACGTACCCTAAACTGTACCCTAAACCGTCCCCGTCCCTTAACCCTAATGCTAACCCTAACCCTAACCCTTACCCGAAGCCTTACACTCACCCGTCCCCTAATCCTAACCCGTACGCTAACACTAAACCGTACCCTAACACGTACGCTCACCCTAAACCGTTGTCGTACCATAACCTGTATCCTAAACCGTAACCGTCCCCTAACCCTAACCCTAACTCTAACCCTAATCCTAACCCTTACCTGAAGCCTTACCCTCACCCGTCCCCTAATCCTAACCCGTACGCTAACACAAACCCGTAACCTAATACGTACGCTCACCCTAAACCGTTGTCGTACCCTAACCTGTACCCTAAACCGTCCCGGTCCCCGTCCCCTAAACCTAGCCCTAACCCTAACCCTTACCCGAAGCCTTACCCTCACCCTTCCCCTAATCCTAACCCGTACAATAACACTAACCCGTACCCTAACACGTACCCTCACCCTAAACCGTTGTCGTACACTAACCTGTACCCTAAACCGTCCCCGTGCCTGTGCCCTAACCCTAACCCTAACCCTAACCCTTTCCCGAAGCCTTACCCTCACCCGTCCACTAATCCTAACCCGTACGCTAACACTAACCCGTACCCTAACACGTACGCTCACCCTAAACCGTTGTCGTACCTTAACCTGTACCCTAAACCGTCCCCGTCCCCGTCCCCTAACCCTAACCCTAACCCTTACCCTAAGCCTTACACTCACCCGTCCCCTAATCCTCACCCGTACGCTAACACTAACCCGTACCCTAACACGTACGCTCACCCTAAACCTTTGTCGTACCCTAACCTGTACCCTAAACCGTCCCCTAACCCTATCCCTAACCCTAACCCTAACCCTAACCGTAACCCTTACCCGAAGCCTTACCCTCAACCGTCCCCTAATCCTAACCCGTACGCTAACACTAACCCGTACCCTAACACGTACCCTCACCCTAAACCGTTGTCGTACCCTAACCTGAACCCTAAACCGTCCCCGTCCCCTAACACTAACACTAACCCTAACACTTACCCAAAGCCTTACCCTCACCCGTCCCCTAATCCTAACCCGTACGCTAACACTAACCCGTACCCTAACACGTACGCTCACACTAAACCGTTGACGTACCCTAAACTGTACCCTAAACCATCCCCGTCCCCTAACCCTAATCCTAACCCTAACCCTAAGCCTTACCCGAAGCCTTACACTCACCCGTCCCCTTATCCTAACCCGTACGCTAACACTAAACCGTACCCTAACACGTACGCTCACACTAAACCGTTCTCGTACCCTAACCTGTACCCTAAACCGTCCCCGTCCCCTAACCCTAACCCTAACCCTAACCCTTACGTTTACCTGAAGCCTTACCCTCAACCCTCCCCTAATCCTAACCCGTACGCTAACACTAACCCGTACCCTAACACGTACGCTCACCCTAAACCGTTGTCGTACACTAACCTGTACCCTAAACCGTCCCCGTCCCCGTCCCCGTCCCCTAACCCTAACCCTAACCCTAACCCTTACCCGAAGCCTTACACTCACCCGTCCCTTAATCCTCATGCGTACCCTAACACTAACCCGTACCCTAACACGTACGCTCACCCTAAAACTTTGTCGTACACTAACCTGTACCCTAAACCGTCTCCGTCCCCTAACCCTAACCCTAACCCTAACCCTAACCCTTACCCGAAGCCTTACCCTCACCCGTACCCTAATCCTAAACCGTATGCTAACACTAACCCGTATCCTAACACGTACGCTCACCCTAAACCGTTGTCGTACCCTAACCTGTACCCTAAACCGTCCCCGTCCGCTAATCCAAACCCTAACCCTAACCCTAACGCTTACCCGAAGCCTTACCCTCACCCGTGCCCTAATCCTAAACCGTACGCTAACACTAACCTGGACCCTAACACGTACGCTCACCCAAAACCGTTGTCGTACACTAACCTGTACCCTAAACCGTCCCCGTCCCCGTCCCCGTCCCCGTCCCCTAACCCTAACCCTAACACTTACCCGAAGCCTTACGCTCACCCGTCCCCTAATCCTAACCCGTACGCTAACACTAACCCGTACCCTAACACGTACGCTCACCATAAACCGTTGTCGTACCCTAACCTGTACCCTAAACCGTCCCCGTCACCGTCCCCGTCCCCTAACCCTAAGCCAAACCCTAACCCTTACCCGAAGCCTTACCCTCACCCGTCCCCTAATCCTAACCCGTACGCTAACACTAATCCGTACCCTAACACGTACGCTCACCCTAAACCGTTGTCGTACCCTAACCTGTACCCTATACCGTCCCCGTCCCCGTCCCCTAACCCTAACCCTAACCCTTACCCGAAGCCTTACCCTCACCCGTTCCCTAATCCTAAACCGTATGCTAACACTAACCCGTACCCAAACACGTACACTCACCCTAAACCGTTGTCGTACCCTAACCTGTACCCTAAACCGTCCCCGTCCTCTAACCCTAACCCTAACCCTAACCCTAACGCTTACCCGAAGCCTTACCCTCACCCGTCCCCTTATCCTAACCCGTACGCTAACACTAACCTGTACCCTAAAACGTACGCTCACCCTAAACCGTTGTCGTACACTAACCTGTACCCTAAACCGTCCCCGTCCCCGTCCCCGTCCCAATGCACTAACCCTAACCCTAACCCTTACCCGAAGCCTTACCCTCACCCGTCCCCTAATCCTAACCCGTACGCTAACACTAACCCATACCCTAACACGTACGCTCACCCTAAACCGTTGTCGTACCCTAACCTGTACCCTAAACCGTCCCCGTCCCCTAATCCTAACCCTAACCCTAACCCTAACCCTAACCCTTACCCGAAGCCTTACCCTCACCCGTCCCCTAATCCTAACCCGTACGCTAACAGAAACCCGTACCCTAATACGTACGCTCACCCTAAACCGTTGTCGTACCCCAACCTGTATCCTAAATCGTCCCCGTCCCCGTCCCCTAACCCTAATCCTAACCCTAACCCTAACCCTTACCCGAAGCCTTCCCTCAACCGTCCCCTAAACCTAACCCGTACGCTAACACTAACCCGTACCCTAACACGTACGCTCACACTAAACCTTTGACGTACCCTAAACTGTACCCTAAACCGTCCCCGTCCCCATCCCCTAACCCTATCCCTAACCCTAACTTTTACCCGAAGCCTTACCCTCAACCGTCCCGTAATCCTAACCCGTACGCTAACACTAACCCGTACCCTAACACGTACGCTCACCATAAACCGTTGTCGTACCCTAACCTGTACCCTAAACCGTCCCTGTCCCCGTCTCCTAACCCTAACCCTAACCCTAACACTAACCCTAACCCTTACCCGAAGCCTTACCCTCACCCGTCCCCTAATCCTAACCCGTACGCTAACACTAACCCGTACCCTAACACGTACGCTCAACCTAAACCGTTGTCGTACCCTAACCTGTACCCTAAACCGTTCCCGTGCCAGTCCCCTAACCCTAACCCTAACCCTAACCCTAACCCTTACCCGAAGCCTTACCCTCACCCTTCCCATAATCCTAACCCGTACGCTAACACTAACCCGTACCGTAAAACGTACGCTCAGCCTAAACTGTTGTCGTACCCTAACCTGTACCCTAAACCGTCCCCGTCCCCTAACCCTAACCCTAACCCTAAGCCTAACCCTAACCCTTACCCGAAGCCTTACCCTCACCCGTCCCCTAATCCTAACCCGTACGCTAACACTAACCCGTACCCTAACACGTACGCTCACCCTAAACACTTGTCGTACCCTAACCTGTACCCTAAACCGTCCCCGTCCCCGTCCCCTATCACTAAACCTAACCCTAACCCTTACCCGAAGCCTTACCCTCACCCGTCCCCTAATCCTAACCCGTACGCTAACACTAACCCGTACCCTAACACGTACGCTCCCCTAAACCGTTGTCGTACCCTAACCTGTACCCTAACCCGTCCCCATCCCCTAACCCTAACCCTAACCCTAACCCTAACCCTAACCCTTACCCGAAGCCTTACCCTCACCCGTCCCCTAATCCTAACCCGTACCCTAACACTAACCCGTACCATAACACGTACGCTCACCCTAAACCGTTGACGTACCCTAACCTGTACCCTAAACCGTTCCCGTCCCCGTCCCCTAACCCTAACCCTAAACCTTACCCTCACCCGTCCCCTAATCCTAACCCGTACGCTAACACTAACACGTACCCTAACACGTACGCTCACCCTAAACCGTCCCCGTCCCCTAACCCTAACCCTAACCCTAACCCTAACTTTTACCCGAAGCCTTACCCTCAACCCTCCCCTAATCCTAACCCGTACGCTAACACTAACCCGTACCCTAACACATACGCTCACCCTAAACCGTTGTCGTACACTAACCTGTACCCTAAACCGTCCCCGTCCCCGTCCCCGTCCCCTAACCCTAACCCTAACCCTAACCCTTACCCGAAGCCTTACACTCACCCGTCCCCTAATCCTCATGCGTACCCTAACACTAACCCGTACCCTAACACGTACGCTCACCCTAAACCTTTGTCGTACACTAACCTGTACCCTAAACCGTCCCCGTCCCCTAACCCTAACCCTAACCCTAACCCTAACCCTAACCCTTACCCGAAGCCTTACCCTCACCCGTACCCTAATCCTAAACCGTATGCTAACACTAACCCGTATCCTAACACGTACGCTCACCCTAAACCGTTGTCGTACCCTAACCTGTACCCTAAACCGTCCCCGTCCGCTAATCCTAACCCTAACCCTAACCCTAACGCTTACCCGAAGCCTTACCCTCACCCGTGCCCTAATCCTAAACCGTACGCTAACACTAACCTGGACCCTAACACGTACGCTCAACCTAAACCGTTGTCGTACACTAACCTGTACCCTAAACCGTCCCCGTCCCCGTCCCCGTCCCCGTCCCCTAACCCTAACCCTAACCCTTACCCGAAGCCTTACCCTCACCCGTCCCCTAATCCTAACCCGTACGCTAACACTAACCCGTACCCTAACACGTACGCTCACCATAAACCGTTTTCGTACCCTAACCTGTACCCTAAACCGTCCCTGTCCCCGTCCCCTAACCCTAACCCTAACCCTAACACTAACCCTAACCCTTACCTGAAGCCTTACGCTCACCCGTCCCCTAATCCTAACCCGTACGCTAACACTAACCCGTACACTAACACGTACGCTCACCATAAACCGTTGTCGTACCCTAACCTGTACCCTAAACCGTCCCCGTCACCGTCCCCATCCCCTAACCCTAACCCTAACCCTAACCCTTACCCGAAGCCTTACACTCACCCGTCCCCTAATCCTAACCCGTACGCTAACACTAATCCGTACCCTAACACGTACGCTCACCCTAAACCGTTGTCGTACCCTAACCTGTACCCTATACCGTCCCCGTCCCCGTCCCCTAACCCTAACCCTAACCCTTACCAGAAGCCTTACCCTCACCCGTTCCCTAATCCTAAACCGTATGCTAACACTAACCCGTACCCAAACACGTACACTCACCCTAAACCGTTGTCGTACCCTAACCTGTACCCTAAACCGTCCCCGTACTCTAACCCTAACCCTAACCCTAACCCTAACGCTTACCCGAAGCCTTACCCTCACCCGTCCCCTTATCCTAACCCGTACGCTAACACTAACCTGTACCCTAAAACGTACGCTCACCCTAAACCGTTGTCGTACACTAACCTGTACCCTAAACCGTCCCTGTCCCCGTCCCCGTCCCCATGCACTAACCCTAACCCTAACCCTTACCCGAAGCCTTACCCTCACCCGTCCCCTAATCCTAACCCGTACGCTAACACTAACACATACCCTAACACGTACGCTCACCCTAAACCGTTGTCGTACCCTAACCTGTACCCTAAACCGTCCCCGTCCCCTAATCCTAACCCTAACCCTAACCCTAACCTTAACCCTTACCCGAAGCCTTACCCTCACCCGTCCCCTAATCCTAACCCGTACAATAACACTAACCCGTACCCTAACACGTACCCTCACCCTAAACCGTTGTCGTACCCTAACCTGTACCCTAAACCGTCCCCGTGCCCGTCCCCTAACCCTAACCCTAACCCTAACCCTAACCCTTACCCGAAGCCTTACCCTCACCCGTCCCCTAAACCTAACCCGTACGCTAACCCTAACCCGTACCCTAACACGTACGCTCACACTAAACCGTTGACGTACCCTAAACTGTACCCTAAACCGTCCCCGTCCCCGTCCCCTAACCCTAACCCTAACCCTAACTTTTATCCGAAGCCTTACCCTCAACCGTCCCGTAATCCTAACCCGTACGCTAACACTAACCCGTACCCTAACACGTACGCTCACCATAAACCGTTGTCGTACCCTAACCTGTACCCTAAACCGTCCCTGTCCCCGTCTCCTAACCCTAACCCTAACCCTAACACTAACCCTAACCCTTACCCGAAGCCTTACCCTCACCCGTCCCCTAATCCTAACCCGTACGCTAACACTAACCCGTACCCTAACACGTACGCTCACCCTAAACCGTTGTCGTACCCTAACCTGTACCCTAAACCGTTCCCGTGCCAGTCCCCTAACCCTAACCCTAACCCTAACCCTAACCCTTACCCGAAGCCTTACCCTCACCCTTCCCATAATCCTAACCCATACGCTAACACTAACCCGTACCGTAAAACGTACGCTCAGCCTAAAGTGTTGTCGTACCCTAACCTGTACCCTAAACCGTCCCCGTCCCCTAACCCTAACCCTAACCCTAACCCTAACCCTAACCCTTACCCGAAGCCTTTCCCTCACCCGTCCCCTAATCTTAACCCGTACGCTAACACTAACCCGTACCCTAACACGTACGCTCACCCTAAACCGTTGACGTACCCTAACCTGTACCCTAAACCGTCCCCGTCCCCGTCCCCTAACACTAAACCTAACCCTAACCCTTACCCGAAGCCTTACCCTCACCCGTCCCCTAATCCTAACCCGTACGCTAACACTAACCCGTACCCTAACACGTACGCTCCCCTAAACCGTTGTCGTACCCTAACCTGTACCCTAACCCGTCCCCATCCCCTAACCCTAACCCTAACCCTAACCCTAACCCTAACCCTTACACGAAGCCTTACCCTCACCCGTACCCTAATCCTAACCCGTACCCTAACACTAACCCGTACCATAACACGTACGCTCACCCTAAACCGTTGACGTACCCTAACCTGTACCCTAAACCGTTCCCGTCCCCGTCCCCTAACCCTAACCCTAAACCTTACCCTCACCCGTCCCCTAATCCTAACCCGTACGCTAACACTAACCCGTACCCTAACACGTACGCTCACCCTAAACCGTTGTCGTACCCTAACCTGAACCCTAAACCATGCCCGTCCCCTAACCCTAACCCGAACCCAACCCTAACCCTAACCCTTACCCGAAGCCTTACCCTCAACCGTCCCCTAATCCTAACCCGTACGCTAACACTAACCCGTACCCTAACACGTACGCTCACCCTAAACCGTTGTCGTAACCTAACCTGTACCCTAAACCGTCCCCATCCCAAAACCGTAACCCTAACCCTAACCCTAACCCTAACACTTACCCGAAGCCTTACCCTCACCCGTCCCCTAATCCTAACCGTACGCTAACACTAACCAGTACCCTAACACGTACGCTCACCCTAAACCGTTGTCGTACCCTAAGCTGCACCCTAAACCGTCCCCGTCCTCTAACCCTAACCCTAACCCTAACCCTAACCCTAACCTTTACCCGAAGCCTTACACTCACCCGTCCCCTAATCCTAACCCGTACGCTAACACTAACCCGTACCCTAACACGTACGCTCACCCTAAACCGTTGTCGTACCCTAACCTGTACCCTAAACCGTCCCCGTCCCCTAACCCTAACCCTAACCCTAACCCTAACCCTAACCCTTACCCGAAGCCTTACCCTCACCCGTCCCCTAATCCTAACCCGTACGCTAACACTAACCCGTACCCTAACACGTACGCTCCCCTAAACCGTTGTCGTACCCTAACCTGTACCCTAACCCGTCCCCTAACCCTAACCCTAACCCTAACCCTAACCCTAACCCTTACCCGAATCCTTACACTCACCCGTCCCCTAATCCTCACCCGCACGCTAACACTAACCCGTACCCTAACACGCATGCTCACCCTAAACTTTTGTCGTACCCTAACCTGT
This sequence comes from Delphinapterus leucas, assembly GCF_059928025.1. NCBI lineage: Eukaryota > Metazoa > Chordata > Mammalia > Artiodactyla > Monodontidae > Delphinapterus > Delphinapterus leucas. The sequence goes on along the minus strand of NW_028322255.1, from coordinate 3,137,908 downwards.
ACCCTAAACCGTCCCCTAACCCTAACCCTAACCCTAACCCTAACCCTTACCTGAAGCCTTACCCTCAGCCGTCCCCTAATCCTAACCCGTACGCTAACACTAACCCGTACCCTAACACGTACGCTCAGCCTAAACCGTTGTCGTACCCTAACCTGTACCCTAAACCGTCCCCATGCCCGTCCCCTAACCCTAACCCTAACCCTAACCCTAACCCTTACCCGAAGCCTTACCCTCACCCGTCCCCTAATCCTAACCAGTAAGCTATCACTAACCCGTACCCTAACACGTACCCTCACCCTAAACCGTTGTCGTACCCTAACCTGTACCCTAAAGTGTCCCCGTCCCCAACCCTAACCCTAACCCTAACCCTTACCCGAAGCCTTATCCTCACCCGTCCCCTAAACCTAACCCGTACGCTAACACTAACCCGTACCCTAACACGTAGGCTCACCCTAAACCGTTGACGTACCCTAAACTGTACCCTAAACCGTAGCCGTCCCCTAACCCTAACCCTAAACCTAACCCTTTCCTGAAGCCTTACCCTCACCCGTCCCATAATCCCAACCCGTACGCTAACACTAACCCGTACCCTAACACGTACCCTCACCCTTAACCGTTGTCGTACCCTAACCTGTACCCTAAACCGTCCCCGTGCCCGTCCCCTAACCGTAATCCTAACCCTAACCCTAACCCTTTCCCGAAGCCTTACCCTGACCCGTCCCCTAATCCTAATCCGTACGCTAACACTAACCCGTACCCTAACACGTACGCTCACCCTAAAACGTTGTCGTACACTAACCTGTACACTAAAGCGTCCCCGTCCCCTAACCCTAACCCTAACCCTAACCCTAACCCTAAACCTTACCCGAAGACTTACACTCACCCGTCCCCTAATCCTCACCCGTACCCTAACACTAACCCGTACCCTAACACGTACGCTCATCCTAAACCGTTGTCGTAGGCTAACCTGTACCCTAAACCGTCCCCGTCCCCTAACCCTAACCCTAACCCTAACCCTAACCCTTACCCGAAGCCTTACCCTCACCCGTCCCCTAATCCTAAACCGTACGCTAACACTAACTCGTACCCTAACACGTACGCTCACCCTAAATCGTTGTCGTACCCTAACCTGTACCCTTAACCGTCCCCGTCCCCTAACCCTAACCCTAACCCTAACCCTAACCCTAACACTTACCCGAAGCCTTATCCTCACCCGTCCCCTAATCCTAACCCGTACGCTAACATTAACCCGTACCCTAACACGTACGCTCACCCTAAACCGTTGTCTTACCCTAACCTGTACCCTAAACAGTCCCCGTGCCCGTCCCCTAACCCTAACCCTAACCCTAACCCTAACCCTTACCCGAAGTCTTACCCTCACCCGTCCCCTAATCCTAACGTGTACGCTAACACTAACCCGTACCCTAACACGTACGCTCACCCTAAACCGTTGTCGTACCCTAACCTGTACCCTAAACCGTCTTCGTCCCCGTCCCCTAACCCTAACCCTAACACTAACCCTTATCCGAAGCCTTACCCTCACCCGTCCCCTAATCCTAACCCGTCCGCTAACACTAACCCGTACCCTAACACGTACGCTCAACCTAAACCGTTGTCGTACCCTAACCTGTACCCTAAACCGTCCCCGTCCCCTAACCCTAACCCTAACCCAAACCCTAACCCTTACCCGAAGGCTTACACTCACCCGTCCCCTAATCCTCACCCGTACGCTAACACTAACCCGTACCCTAACACGTACGCTCACCCTAAACCTTTGTCGTACCCTAACCTGTACCCTAAACCGGCCCCGTCCTCTAACCCTAACCCTAACCCTAACCCTAACTTTTACCCGAAGCCTTACCCTCAACCGTCCCCTAATCCTAATCCGTACGCTAACACTAACCCGTACCCTAACACGTACGCTCACCCTAAACCGTTGTCGTACCCTAACCTGTACCCTAAACCGTCCCCGTCCCCTAACCCTAACCCTAACCCTAACCCTAACCCTTACCCGAAGCCTTACCCTCACCCGTCCCCTAATCCTAACCCGTACGCTAACACTAATCCGTACCCTAACACGTACCCTCACCCTAAACCGTTGTCGTACCCTAACCTGTACGCTAAACCGTCCCCGTGCCCGTCCCTTAACCCTAACCCTAATCCTAACCCTAACCCTAACCCTTACCCGAAGCCTTACACTCACCCGTCCCTTAATCCGCATCCGTACCCTAACACTACCCGTACCCTAACACGTACGCTCACCCTAAACCTTTGTCGTACCCTAACCTGTACCCTAAACCGTCCCCGTCCCCTAACCCTAACCCTAACCCTAACCCTAACCCTTACCCGATGCCTTACCCTCACCCGTCCCCTAATCCTAACCCGTACGCTAACACTAACCCATACCCTAACACGTACGCTCATCCTAAACCGTTGTCGTAGCCTAACCTGTACCCTAAAACGTCCCCGTCCCCTAACCTTAACCCTAACCCTAACCCTTACCCGAAGCCTTACCCTCACCCGTCCCCTAATCCTAACCCGTACGCTAACACTAACCCGTACCCTAACACATACGCTCACCCTAAATTGTTGTCGTACCCTAACCTGTACCCTAAACTGTCCCCGTCCCCTAACCCTAACCCTAACCCTAACCCTAACCCGAAGCCTTACCCTCAACCGTCCCCTAATCCTAACCCGTACCCTAACACTAACCCGTACACTAACACGTACGCTCACCTTAAACCGCTGTCGTACCCTAACCTGTACCCTAAACCGTCCCCGTGCCCGTCCCCTAACCCTATGCCTAACCCTAACCCTAACCCTAACCCTTACCCGAAGCCTTACCCTCACCCGTCCCCTAATCCTAACCCGTACGCGAACACTAACCCGTACCCTAACATGTACACTCAACCTAAACTGTTGTCGTACCCTAACCTGTACCCTCAACCGTCCCCGTCCCCTAACCCTAACCCTAACCCTAACCGTAACCCTAACCCTTACCCGAAGCCTTATCCTCACCCGTCCCCTAATCCTAACCCGTACGCTAACACTAACCCGTACCCTAACACGTACGCTCACCCTAAAACGTTGACGTACACTAAACTGTGCCCTAAACCGTCCCCGTCCCCTAACCCTAACCCTAACCCTAACCCTAACCCTAACCCTTACCCGAAGCCTTACACTCACCCGTCCCCTAATCCTAACCCGTACACTAACACTAAAACGTACCCTAACACGTACGCTCACCCTAAACCGTTGTCGTACCCTAACCTGTACCCTAAACCGTCCCCGTCCCCGTCCCCGTCCCCTAACCCTAACCCTAACCCTAACCCTAACCCTAACCCTTACCCGAAGCCTTACACTCACCCGTCCCTTAATCCTCATCCGTACCCTAACACTAACCCGTACCCTAACACGTACGCTCACCCTAAACCTTTGTCGTACCCTAAACTGTACCCTAAGCCGTCCCCGTACCCTAAACCTAACCCTAACCCTAACCCTAACCCTTACCCGAAGCCTTACCCTCAACCGTCCCCTAATCCTAACCTGTACGCTAACACTAACCCGTACCCTAACACGTACGCTCATCCTAAACCGTTGTCGTAGCCTAACCTGTACCCTAAACCATCCCCGTCCCCGTCCCCTAACCCTAACCCTAACCCTAAGCCTTACCCGAAGCCTTACCCTCACCCGTCCCCTAATCCTAACCCGTACGCTAACACTAACCCGTACCCTAACACGTACGCTCACCCTAAATTGTTGTCGTACTCTAACCTGTACCGTAAACCGTCCCCGTCCCCTAACCCTAACCCTAACCCTAACCCTAACCCTAACACTTACCCGAAGCCTTACCCTCACCCGTCCCCTAATCCTAACCCGTAAGCTAACACTAACCCGTACCCTAACACGTACGCTCACCCTAAACCGTTGTCGTACCCTAACCTGTACCCTAAGCCGTCCCCGTGCCCATCCCCTAACCCTAACCCTAACCCAAACACTAACCCTTACCCGAAGCCTTACCCTCACCCGTCCCCTAATCCTAACCCATACGCTAACACTAACCCGTACCCTAACACGTACCCTCACCCTAAACACTTGTCGTACCCTAACCTGTACCCTAAACCGTCCCCGTCCCCTAACCCTAACCCTAACCCTAACCCTAAACCTTACCCGAAGCCTTACCCTCACCCGTCCCCTAATCCTAACCCGTACGCTAACACTAACCCGTACCCTAACACGTACCCTCACCCTAAACACTTGTCGTACCCTAACCTGTACCCTAAACCGTCCCCGTCCCCTAACCCTAACCCTAACCCTAACCCTAACCCTAACACTTACGCAAAGCCTTACCCTCACCCTTCCCCTAATTCTAACCCGTACGCTAACACTAACCCGTACACTAACACGTACGCTCACCCTAAACCGTTGACGTACCCTAAACTGTACCCTAAACCGTCCCCGTCCCCTAACCCTAACCTTAACCCTAACCCTTACCCGAAGCCTTACACTCACCCATCCCCTAATCCTAACCCGTACGCTAACACTAAACCGTACCCTAACACGTACGCTCACCCTAAACCGTTGTCGTACCCTAACCTGTATCCTAAACCGTCCCCGTCCCCTAACCCTAACCCTAACCCTAACCCTAAATTTTACCCGAAGCCTTACCCTCAACCGTCCCCTAATCCTAACCCGTACGCTAACACTAACCCGTACCCTAACACGTACGCTCACCCTAAACCGTTGTCGTACCCTAACCTGTACCCTAAACCATCCCCGTGCCCGTCCCCTAACCCTAACCCTAACCCTTACCCGAAGCCTTACCCTCACCCGTCCCCTAATCCTAACCCGTACGCTAACATTAACCCGTACCCTAACACGTACGCTCACCCTAAACCGTTGTCGTACCCTAACCTGTACCCTAAACCGTCCCCGTCCCCTAACCCTAACCCTAATCCTAACCCTAACCCTTACCCGAAGCCTTACCCACACCCGTCCCCTAATCCTTACCCGTACGCTAACACCCGTACCCTAACACGTACGCTCACCCTAAACCGTTGTCGTACCCTAACCTGTACCCTAAACCATCCCCGTCCCCGTCCCCTAACCCTAACACTAACCCTAACCCTAAGCCTTACCCGAAGCCTTAACCTCACCCGTCCCCTAATCCTAACCCGTGCGCTAACACTAACCCGCTGCCTAACACGTACGCTCATCATAAACCGTTGTCGTACCCTAAACTGTACCCTAAACCGTCCCTGTCCCCGTCCCCTAACCCTAACCCTAACCCTAACACTAACCCTAACCCTTACCCGAAGCCTTACCCTCACCCGTCCTCTAATCCTAACCCGTACGCTAACACTAACCCGTACCCTAACACGTAAGCTCACCCTAAACCGTTGTCGTACCCTAACCTGTACCCGAAACCGTCCCCGTCCCCGTCCCCTAACCCTAACCCTAACCCTAACCCTCACCTGAAGCCTTACCCTCACCCGTCCCCTAATCCTAACCCGTACGCTAACACTAACCCATACCCTAACACGTACGCTCACCCTAAACCGTTGTCATACCCTAACCTGTACCCTAAACCGTCCCCGTGCCCGACCCCTAACCCTAAGCCTAACCCTAACCCTAACCCTTACCCGAAGCCTTACCCTCACCCTTCCCCTAATCCTAAACCGTACGCTAACACTAACCCGTACCCTACCACGTACGCTCACACTAAACCGTTGTCGTACCCTAACCTGTACCCTAAACCGTCCCCGTCCCCTAAACCTAACCCTAACCCTAACCCTAAACCTAACCCTTACCCGAAGCCTTACCCTCACCCGTCCCCTAATCCTAACCCGTACGCTAACACTAACCCGTACCCTAACACGTACGCTCACCCTAAACCGTTGTCGTACCCTAAACTGTACCCTAAACCGTCCCCGTCCCCTAACCCTAACCCTAACCCTAACCCTAACCCTAACCCTTACCCGAAGCCATACCCTCACGCGTCCCCTAATCCTAACCCGTACGCTAACACTAACCCGTACCCTAACACGTACACTCACACTAAACCGTTGACGTACCCTAAACTGTACCCTAAACCGTCCCCGTCCCTTAACCCTAATGCTAACCCTAACCCTAACCCTTACCCGAAGCCTTACACTCACCCGTCCCCTAATCCTAAACCGTACGCTAACACTAAACCGTACCCTAACACGTACGCTCACCCTAAACCGTTGTCGTACCATAACCTGTACCCTAAACCGTAACCGTCCCCTAACCCTAACCCTAACTCTAACCCTAACCCTAACCCTTACCTGAAGACTTACCCTCACCCGTCCCCTAATCCTAACCCGTACGCTAACACAAACCCGTAACCTAATACGTACGCTCACCCTAAACCGTTGTCGTACCCTAACCTGTACCCTAAACAGTCCCGGTCCCCGTCCCCTAACCCTAACCCTAAACCTAACCCTTACCCGAAGCCTTACCCTCACCCTTCCCCTAATCCTAACCCGTACAATAACACTAACCCGTACCCTAACACGTACCCTCTCCCTAAACCGTTGTCGTACACTAACCTGTACCCTAAACCGTCCCCGTGCCTGTGCCCTAACCCTAACCCTAACCCTAACCCTAACCCTTTCCCGAAGCCTTACCCTCACCCGTCCACTAATCCTAACCCGTACGCTAACACTAACCCGTACCCTAACACGTACGCTCACCCTAAACCGTTGTCGTACCTTAACCTGTACCCTAAACCGTCCCCGTCCCCTAACCCTAACCCTAACCCTAACCCTTACCCGAAGCCTTACACTCACCCGTCCCCTAATCCTCACCCGTACGCTAACACTAACCCGTACCCTAACACGTACGCTCACCCTAAACCTTTGTCGTACCCTAACCTGTACCCTAAACCGTCCCCTAACCCTAACCCTAACCCTAACCCTAACCCTAACCGTAACCCTTACCCGAAGCCTTACCCTCAACCGTCCCCTAATCCTAACCCGTACGCTAAAACTAACCCGTACCCTAACACGTACCCTCACCCTAAACCGTTGTCGTACCCTAACCTGAACCCTAAACCGTCCCCGTCCCCTAACACTAACACTAACCCTAACACTTACCCAAAGCCTTACCCTCACCCGTCCCCTAATCCTAACCCGTACGCTAACACTAACCCGTACCCTAACACGTACGCTCACACTAAACCGTTGACGTACCCTAACCTGTACCCTAAACCATCCCCGACCCCTAACCCTAATCCTAACCCTAACCCTAACCCTTACCCGAAGCCTTACACTCACCCGTCCCCTAATCCTAACCCGTACGCTAACACTAAACCGTACCCTAACACGTACGCTCACACTAAACCGTTCTCGTACCCTAACCTGTACCCTAAACCGTCCCCGTCCCCTAACCCTAACCCTAACCCTAACCCTAACTTTTACCCGAAGCCTTACCCTCAACCCTCCCCTAATCCTAACCCGTACGCTAACACTAACCCGTACCCTAACACGTACGCTCACCCTAAACCGTTGTCGTAACCTAACCTGTACCCTAAACCGTCCCCATCCCCAAACCCTAACCCTAACCCTAACCCTAACCCTAACACTTACCCGAAGCCTTACCCTCACCCGTCCCCTAATCCTAACCCGTACGCTAACACTAACCAGTACCCTAACACGTACGCTCACCCTAAACCGTTGTCGTACCCTAAGCTGCACCCTAAACCGTCCCCGTCCTCTAACCCTAACCCTAACCCTAACCCTAACCCTTACCCGAAGCCTTACACTCACCCGTCCCCTAATCCTAACCCGTACGCTAACACTAACCCGTACCCTAACACGTACGCTCACCCTAAACCGTTGTCGTACCCTAACCTGTACCCTAAACCATCCCCGTCCCCTAACCCTAACCCTAACCCTAACCCTAACCCTTACCCGAAGCCTTACCCTCACCCGTCCCCTAATCCTAACCCGTACGCTAACACTAACCCGTACCCTAACACGTACGCTCCCCTAAACCGTTGTCGTACCCTAACCTGTACCCTAACCCGTCCCCATCCCCTAACCCTAACCCTAACCCTAACCCTAACCCTAACCCTTACCCGAAGCCTTACCCTCACCCGTCCCCTAATCCTAACCCGTACCCTAACACTAACCCGTACCATAACACGTACGCTCACCCTAAACCGTTGACGTACCCTAACCTGTACCCTAAACCGTTCCCGTCCCCGTCCCCTAACCCTAACCCTAAACCTTACCCTCACCCGTCCCCTAATCCTAACCCGTACGCTAACACTAACCCGTACCCTAACACGTACGCTCACCCTAAACCGTTGTCGTACCCTAACCTGAACCCTAAACCATGCCCGTCCCCTAACCCTAACCCTAACCCAACCCTAACCCTAACCCTTACCCGAAGCCTTACCCTCACCCGTCCCCTAATCCTAACCCGTACGCTAACACTAACCCGTACCCTAACACGTACTCTCACCCTAAACCGTTGTCGTACCCTAACCTGTACCCTAAACCGTCCCCGTCCCCTAACCCTAACCCTAACCCTAACCCTAACCCTTACCGGAAGCCTTACTCTCTCCCGTCCCCTAATCCTAACCCGTACGCTAACACTAACCCGTACCCTAACACGTACGCTCACCCTACACCGTTGTCGTACGCTAACCTGTACCCTAAAACGTCCCCGTCCCCGAACCCTAACCCTAACCCTAACCCTAACCCTTACCCGAAGCCTTACCCTCACCCGTCCCCTAATCCTAACCCGTACGCTAACACTAACCCGTACCCTAACACGTACGCTCACCCTAAACCGTTGTCGTACCCTAACCTGTACCCTAAACCGTCCCCATGCCCGTCCCCTAACCCTAACCCTAACCCTAACCCTAACCCTTACCCGAAGCCTTACCCTCACCCGTCCCCTAATCCTAAACCGTACGCTAACACTAACCCGTACCCTAACACGTACGCTCACCCTAAACCGTTGTCGTACCCTAAACTGTACCCTGAACCGTCCCCATCCCCTAACCCTAACCCAACCCTAACCCTAACCCTAACCCTTACCCGAAGCCTTACCCTCACCCGTCCCCTAATCCTAACCCGTACGCTAACAATAACCCGTACCCTAACACGTACGCTCACCCTAAACCGTTGTCGTACTCTAACCTGTACCCTAAACCGTCCCCGTCCCCTAACCCTAACCCTAACCCTAACCCTAACCCTAACCCTTACCCTAACCCTTACCCGAAGCCTTACCCTCACCCGTCCCCTAATCCTAACCCGTACGCTAACACTAACCCGTACCCTAACACGTACGCTCACCCTAAACCGTTGTCGTACCCTAACCTGTACCCTAAACTGTCCCCGTGCCCGTCCCCTAACCCTAAACCTAACCCTAACCCTAACCCTTACCCGAAGCCTTACCCTCACCCGTCCCCTATTCCTATCCCGTACGCTAACACTAAACCGTACCCTAACACGTACGCTCACCCTAAACCTTTGTCGTACCCTAACCTGTACCCTAAACCGTCCCCGTCCTCTAACCCTAACCCTAACCCTAACCCTAACCCTAACCCTTACCCGAAGCCTTACCCTCACACGTCCCCAATCCTAAACCGTACGCTAACATTAACCCGTACCCTAACACGTACGCTCACCCTAAACCGTTGTCGTACACTAACCTGTACCCTAAACCGTCCCCGTCCCCTAACCCTAACCCTAACCCTAACCCTAACCCTTACCCGAAGCCTTACCCTCACCCGTCCCATAATACTAACCCGTATGCTAACACTAACCAATACCGTAAAACGTACGCTCAGCCTAAACTGTTGTCGTACGCTAACCTGTACCCTAAACCGTCCCCGTCCCCTAACCCTAACCCTAACCCTAACCCTAACCCTTACCCGAAGCCTTACCCTCACCCGTCCCCTAATCCTAACCCGTACGCTAACACTAACCCGTACCCTAACACGTACGCTCACCCTAAACCGTTGATGTACCCTAACCTGTACCCTAAACAGTCCCCGTCCCCGTCCCCTAACCCTAAACCTAAACCTAACACTAACCCTTACCCGAAGCCTTACCCTCACCCGTCCCCTAATCCTAACCCGTACACTAACACTAACCTGTTCTCTAACACGTACGCTCACTCTAAATCGTTGTCGTACCCTAACCTGTACCCTAAACCTTCCCCGTCCCCTAACCCTAACCCTAACCCTAACCCTAACCCTAACCCTTACCCGAAGCCTTACCCTCACCCGTCCCCTAATCCTAACCCGTACGCTAACACTAACCCGTACCCTAACACGTTCGCTCATCCTAAACCATTGTCGTACCCTAACCTGTACCCTAAACCGTCCCCGTCCCCTAGCCCTAACCCTAACCCTAAGCCAACCCTTACCCGAAGCCTTACCCTCACCCGTCCCCTAATCCTAACCCGTACGCTAACACTAACCCGTACCCTAACACGTACGCTCATCCTAAACATTTGTCGTACCCTAACCTGTACCCTAAACCGTCCCTGTCCCCTAACCCTAACCCTAACCCTAACCCTAACCCTAACCCTTACCCGAAGCCTTACCCTCACCCGTCCCCTAATCCTAACCCGTACGCTAAAACTAACCCGTACCCTAACACGTACGCTCCCCTAAACCGTTGTCGTACCCTAACCTGTACCCTAAACCGTCCCCGTCCCCTAAACCTAACCCTAACCCTAACCCTAACCCTTACCCGAAGCCTTACCCTCACCCGTCCCCTAATCCTAACCCGTACGCTAACACTAACCCGTACCCTAACACGTACGCTCACCATAAACCGTTGTCGTACCCTAACCTGTACCCTAAACCGTCCCCGTGCCCGTCCCCTAACCCTAAACCTAACCCTAATCCTAACCCTAACCCTATCCCGAAGCCTTACCCTCACCCGTCCCCTAATCCTTACCCGTACGCTAACACTAACCCGTACCCTAACACGTACGCTCACCCTAAACCGTTGACGTACCCTAACCTGTACCCTAAACCGTCCCCGTCCCCGTCCCCTAACCCTAACCCTAAACCTAACCCTAACCCTTACCCGAAGCCTTACACTCACCCGTCAACTAATCCTAACCCGTACGCTAACACTAACCCGTACCCTAACACGTATGCTCACCCTAAACCGTTGTCGTACCCTAAACTGTACCCTAAACCGTCCCCGTCCCCAAACCCTAACCCTAACCTTAACCCTAACCCTTACCCGATGCCTTACCCTCACCCGTCCCCTAATCCTAACCCGTACGCTAACACTAACCCGTACCCTAACACGTACGCTCACCCTAAACCGTTGTCATACCCTAACCTGTACCCTAAACCGTCCCTGTCCCCTAACCCTAACCCTAACCCTAACACTAACCCTAACCCTTACCCGAAGCCTTACCCTCACCCGTCCCCTAATCCTAAACCGTACGCTAAAACTAACCCGTACCCTAACACGTACGCTCCCCTAAACCGTTGTCGTACCCTAACCTGTACCCTAAACCGTCCCCGTCCCGTAAACCTAACCCTAACCCTAACCCTAACCCTTACCCGAAGCCTTACCCTCACCCGTCCCCTAATCGTAACCCGTACGCTAACACTAACCCCTACCCTAACACGTACGCTCAACATAAACCGTTGTCGTACCCTAACCTGTACTCTAAACCGTCCCCGTGCCCGTCCACTAACCCTAACCATAACCCTAACCCTTACCCAAAGCCTTACCCTCACCCGTCACCTAATCCTAACCCGTACGCTAACACTAACCCGTACCCTAACACCTACGCTCACCCTAAATCGTTGTCGTACCCTAACCTGTACCCTAAACCTTCCCCGTCCCCTAACCCTAACCCTAACCCTAACCCTAACCCTAACCCTTACCCGAAGCCTTACCCTCACCCGTCCCCTAATCCTAACCCGTACGCTAACCCTAACCCGTACCCTAACAGGTACGCTCACCCTAAACCGTTGTCGTACACTAACCTGTACCCTAAACCATCCCCGTGCCCGTCCCCTAACCCTAACCCTAACCCTAACCCTAACCCTAACCCTATCCCGAAGCCTTACCCTCACCCGTCCCCTAATTCTAACCCGTACGCTATCACTAACCTGTACCCTAACACGTACGCTCACCCTAAACCGTTGTCGTACCCTAACTTGTACCCTAAACCGTCCCCGTCCCCTAACCCTAACCCTAACCCTAACCCTAACCCTAACCCTTACCCGAAGCCTTACACTCACCAGTCCCCTAATCCTTACCCGTACGCTAACACTAACCCGTACCCTAACACGTACGCTCACCCTAAACCGTTGTCGTACCCTAGCCTGTAACCTAAACCGTCCCCGTCCCCTAACCCTAACCCTAACCCTAACCCTAACCCTAACCCTTACCCGAAGCCTTACCCTCACCCGTCCCCTAATCCTAACCCGTACACTAACACTAACCCATACCCTAACACGTACGCTAACTCTAAATCGTTGTCGTACCATAACCTGTACCCTAAACCTTCCCCGTCCCCTAACCCTAACCCTAACCCTAACCCTTACCCGAAGCCTTACCCTCACCCGTCCACTAATCCTAACCCGTACGCTAACACTAACCAGTACCCTAACACGTACGCTCAACCTAAACAGTTGTCGTACCCTAACCGGTACCCTAAACCGTCCCCGTCCCCTAACCCTAACCCTAACCCTAACCCTATCCCTTACCCGAAGCCTTACCCTCACCCGTCCCCTAATCCTAACCCGTAGGCTAACACTAAACCGTACCCTATCACGCAGGCTCACCCTAAACCATTGTCGTACCCTAAACTGTACCCTAAACCGTCCCCGTCCCCTAACCCTAACCCTAACCCTAACCCTAACCCTAACCCTTACCCGAAGCCTTACCCTCACCCGTCCCCTAATCCTAACCCGTACACTAACACTAACACGTACCTTAACACGTACGCTCACCCTAAACCGTTGTCGTACCCTAACCTGTACGCTAAACCGTCCCCGTCGCCTAACCCTAACCCTAACCCTAACCCTAACCCGAACCCTTACCTGAAACCTTACCCTCACCCGTCCCCTAATCCTAACCCGTACGCTAAAACTAACCCGTACCCTAACAGGTACGCTCAACCTGAACCGTTGTCGTACCCTAACCTGTACCCTAAACCGTCCCCGTCCCCTAACACTAACCCTAAACCTAACCCTAACCCTTACCCGAAGCCTTAACCTCACCCGTCCCCTAATCCTAACCCGTACCCTAACACTAACCCGTACCATAACACGTACGCTCACCCTAAACCGTTGACGTACCCTAACCTGTACCCTAAACCGTTCCCGTCCCCGTCCCCTAACCCTAACCCTAAACCTTACCCTCACCCGTCCCCTAATCCTAACCCGTACGCTAACACTAACCCGTACCCTAACACGTACGCTCACCCTAAACCGTTGTCGTACCCTAACCTGAACCCTAAAACATGCCCGTCCCCTAACCCTAACCCTAACCCAAACCTAACCCTAACCCTTACCCGAAGCCTTACCCTCACCCGTCCCCTAATCCTAACCCGTACGCTAACACTAACCCGTACCCTAACACGTACTCTCACCCTAAACCGTTGTCGTACACTAACCTGTACCCTAAACCGTCCCCGTCCCCTAACCCTAACCCTAACCCTAACCCTAACCCTTACCGGAAGCCTTACTCTCACCCGTCCCCTAATCCTAACCCGTACGCTAACACTAACCCGTACCCTAACACGTACGCTCACCCTACACCGTTGTCGTACGCTAACCTGTACCCTAAAACGTCCCCGTCCCCGAAGCCTAACCCTAACCCTAACCCTAACCCTTACCCGAAGCCTTACCCTCACCCGTCCCCTAATCCTAACCCGTACGCTAACACTAACCCGTACCCTAACACGTACGCTCAGCCTAAACCGTTGTCGTACCCTAACCTGTACCCTAAACCGTCCCCATGCCCGTCCCCTAACCCTAACCCTAACCCTAACCCTAACCCTTACCCGAAGCCTTACCCTCACCCGTCCCCTAATCCTAAACCGTACGCTAACACTAACCCGTACCCTAACACGTACGCTCACCCTAAACCGTTGTCGTACCCTAAACTGTACCCTAAACCGTCCCCATCCCCTAACCCTAACCCAACCCTAACCCTAACCCTAACCCTTACCCGAAGCCTTACCCTCACCCGTCCCCTAATCCTAACCCGTACGCTAACACTAACCCGTACCCTAACACGTACGCTCACCCTAAACCGTTGTCGTACCCTAACCTGTACCCTAAACTGTCCCCGTGCCCGTCCCCTAACTCTAAACCTAACCCTAACCCTAACCCTTACCCGAAGCCTTACCCTCACCCGTCCCCTATTTCTATCCCGTACGCTAACACTAAACCGTACCCTAACACGTACGCTCACCCTAAACCTTTGTCGTACCCTAACCTGTACCCTAAACCGTCCCCGTCCTCTAACCCTAACCCTAACCCTAACCCTAACCCTTACCCGAAGCCTTACCCTCACACGTCCCCTAATCCTAAACCGTACGCTAACATTAACCCCTACCCTAACACGTACGCTCACCCTAAACCGTTGTCGTACGCTAACCTGTACCCTAAACCGTCCCCGTCCCCTAACCCTAACCCTAACCCTAACCCTAACCCTTACCCGAAGCCTTACCCTCACCCGTCCCATAATACTAACCCGTACGCTAACACTAACCAATACCGTAAAACGTACGCTCAGCCTAAACTGTTGTCGTACGCTAACCTGTACCCTAAACCGTCCCCGTCCCCTAACCCTAACCCTAACCCTAACCCTAACCCTTACCCGAAGCCTTACCCTCACCCGTCCCCTAATCCTAACCCGTACGCTAACACTAACCCGTAACCTAACAGGTACGCTCACCCTAAACCGTTGTCGTACACTAACCTGTACCCTAAACCATCCCCGTCCCCTAACCCTAACCCTAACCCTAACCCTAACCCTAACCCTTCCCCGAAGCCTTACCCTCACCCGTCCCCTAATCCTAACCCGTACGCTAACACTAACCCATACACTAACACGTACGCTCACCCTAAACCATTGATGTACCCTAACCTGTACCCTAAACCGTCCCCGTCCCCTAACCCTAACCCTAACCCTAACCCTAACCCTAACCCTTACCCGAAGCCTTACACTCACCCGTCCCCTAATCCTTACCCGTACACTAACACTAACCCGTACCCTAACACGTATGCTCACCCTAAACCGTTGTCGTACCCTAACCTGTACCCTAAACCGTCCCCGTCCCCTAACCCTAACCCTAACCCTAACCCTAACCCTTACCCGAAGCCTTACCCTCACCCGTCCCCTAATCCTAACCCGTACGCTAACACTAAACCATACCTTAACATTTACGCTCACCCTAAACCGTTGTCGTACCCTAAACTGTACCCTAAACCGTCCCCGTCCCCGTCCCCTAACCATAAACTTAACCCTAACCCTAACCCTTACCCGAAGCCTTACCCTCACCCGTCCCCTAATCCTAACCCGTACGCTAACAATAACCCGTACCCTAACACGTACGCTCACCCTAAACCGTTGTCGTACCCTAACCTGTACCCTAAACCGTCCCCGTCCCCTAACCCTAACCCTAACCTTAACCCTAACCCTTATCGGAAGCCTTACACTCACCCGTCCCCTAATCCTAAACCGTACGCTAACACTAACCCGTACCCTAACACGTACGCTCACCCTAAACCGTTGTCGTACGCTAACCTGTACCCTAAACCGTCCCCGTCCCCAAACCCTAACCTTAACCCTAACCCTAACCCTAACCCTTACCCGAAGCCTTACCCTCACCAGTCCCCTAATCCTAACCCGTACGCTAACACTAACCCGTACCCTAACACGTACGCTCACCCTAAACCGTTGTCGTACCCTAACCTGTACCCTAAACCGTCCCCGTCCCTAACCCTAACCCTAACCCTAACCCTAACCCTAACCCTAACCCTTACCCGAAGCCTTACCCTCACCCGTCCCCTAATCCTAACCCGTATGCTAACAAAAACCCGTACCCTAACACGTACGCTCACCCTAAACCGTTGTCGTACCCTAACCTGTACCCTAAACCGTTCCCGTGCCCGTCCCCTAACCCTAAACCTAACCCTAACCCTAACCCTTACCGGAAGCCTTACCCTCACCCGTCCCCTAATCCTATCCCGTACGCTAACACTAACCCATACCCTAACACGTACGCTCACCCTAAACCTTTGTCGTACCCTAACCTGTACCCTAAACCGTCCCCGTCCTCTAACCCTAACCCTAACCCTAACCCTAACCCTAACCCTTTCCCGAAGCCTTACCCTCACCCGTCCCTTAATCCTAAACCGTACGCTTACACTAACACGTACCCTAACACGTACGCTCACCCTAAACCGTTGTCGTACCCTAACCTGTACCCTAAACCGTCCCCGTCCCCTTCCCCTAACCCTAACCCTAACCCTAACCCTAAACCTTACCCGAAGCCTTACCCTCACCCTTCCCATAATCCTAACCCGTACGCTAACACTAAACCGTACCGTAAAACGTACGCTCAGCCTAAACTGTTGTCGTACCCTAACCTGTACCCTAAACCGTCCCCGTCCCCTAACCCTAACCCTAACCCTAACCCTAACCCTAACCCTTACCCGAAGCCTTACCCTCACCCGTCCCCTAATCCTAACCCGTACGCTAACACTAACCCGTACCCTAACACGTACGCTCACCCTAAACCGTTGACGTACCCTAACCTGTACCCTAAACCGTCGCCGTCCCCGTCCCCTAACACTAACCCTAACCCTAACCCTTACCCGAAGCCTTACCCTCACCCGTCCCCTAATCCTAACCCGTACGCTAACACTAACCCGTAACCTAACACGTACGCTCACCCTAAACCGTTGTCGTACCCTAACCTGTACCGTAAACCGTCCCCGTCCCCTAACCCTAACCCTAACCCTAACCCTAACCCTTACCCGAAGCCTTACCCTCACCCGTCCCCTAATCCTAACCCGTACGCTAACACTAACCCGTACCCTAACACGTACGCTCCCCTAAACCGTTGTCGTACCCTAACCTGTACCCTAACCCGTCCCCATCCCCTAACCCTAACCCTAACCCTCACCCTAACCCTAACCCTTACCCGAAGCCTTACCCTCACCCGTCCCCTAATCCTAACCTGTACGCTAACACTAAACCGTACCCTAACACGTATGCTCACCCTAAACCGTTGTCGTACCCTAACCTGTACCTTAAACCGTCCCCGTCCCCTAACCCTAACCCTAACCCTAACCCTAACCCTTACCGGAAGCCTTACACTCACCCGTCCCCTAATCCTAACCCGTACGCTAACACTAACCCGTACCCTAACACGTACGCTCACCCTAAACCGTTGTCGTACGCTAACCTGTACCCTAAAACGTCCCCGTCCCTGAACCCTAACCCTAACCCTAACCCTAACTCTTACCCGAAGCCTTACCCTCACCCGTCCCCTATTCCTAACCCGTACGCTAACACTAACCCGTACCCTAACACGTACGCTCAACCTAAACAGTTGTCGTACCCTAACCTGTACCCTAAACCGCCCCCGTCCCCGTCCCCGTCCCCTAACCCTAACCCTAACCCTAAACCTTACCCGAAGCCTTACCCTCACCCTTCCCATAATCCTAACCCGTACGCTAACACTAACCCGTACCGTAAAACGTACGCTCAGCCTAAACTGTTGTCGTACCCTAACCTGTACCCTAACCGTCCCCGTCCCCGTCCCCTAACCCTAACCCTAACCCTAACCCTAACCCTTACCCGAAGCCTTACCCTCACCCGTCCCCTAATCCTAACCCGTACGCTAACACTAACCCGTACCCTAACACGTACGCTCACCCTAAACCGTTGACGTACCCTAACCTGTACCCTAAACCGTCCCAGTCCCCGTCCCCTAACACTAAACCTAACCCTAACCCTTACCCGAAGCCTTACCCTCACCCGTCCCCTAATCCTAACCCGTACGCTAACACTAACCCGTACCCTAACACGTACGCTCACCCTAAACCGTTGTCGTACCCTAACCTGTACCCTAAACCGTCCCCGTCCCCTAACCCTAACCCTAACCCTAACCCTAACCCTAACCATTACCCGAAGCCTTACCCTCACCCGTCCCCTAATCCTAACCCGTACGCTAACACTAACCCGTACCCTAACACGTACGCTCCCCTAAACCGTTGTCGTACCCTAACCTGTACCCTAACCCGTCCCCATCCCCTAACCCTAACCCTAACCCTAACCCTAACCCTAACCCTTACCCGAAGCCTTACCCTCACCCGTCCCCTAATCCTAACCCGTACCCTAACACTAACCCGTACCATAACACGTACGCTCACCCTAAACCGTTGACGTACCCTAACCTGTACCCTAAACCGTTCCCGTCCCCGTCCCCTAACCCTAACCCTAAACCTTACCCTCACCCGTCCCCTAATCCTAACCCGTACGCTAACACTAACCCGTACCCTAACACGTACGCTCACCCTAAACCGTTGTCGTACCCTAACCTGAACCCTAAACCATGCCCGTCCCCTAACCCTAACCCTAACAAAACCCTAACCCTAACCCTTACCCGAAGCCTTACCCTCACCCGTCCCCTAATCCTAACCCGTACGCTAACACTAACCCGTACCCTAACACGTACGCTCACCCTAAAGCGTTGTCGTAACCTAACCTGTACCCTAAACCGTCCCCGTCCCCAAACCCTAACCCTAACCCTAACCCTAACCCTAACACTTACCAGAAGCCTTACCCTCACCTGTCCCCTAATCCTAACCCGTACGCTAACACTAACCAGTACCCTAACACGTACGCTCACCCTAAACCGTTGTCGTGCCCTAAGCTGCACCCTAAACCGTCCCCGTCCTCTAACCCTAACCCTAACCCTAACCCTAACCCTTACCCGAAGCCTTACACTCACCCGTCCCCTAATCCTAACCCGTACACTAACACTAACCCGTACCCTAACATGTACGCTCACCCTAAACCGTTGTCGTACCCTAACCTGTACCCTAAACCGTCCCCGTCCCCTAACCCTAAACCTAACCCTAACCCTAACCCTTACCCGAAGCCTTACACTCACCCGTCCCCTAATCCTTACCCGTACGCTAACACTAACCCGTACCCTAACACGTACGCTCACCCTAAACCGTTGTCGTACCCTAACCTGTACCCTAAACCGTCCCCGTCCCCTAACCCTAACCCTAACCCTAACCCTAACCCTTACCGGAAGCCTTACACTCACCCGTCCCCTAATCCTAACCCGTACGCTAACACTAACCCGTACCCTAACAAGTACGCTCACCCTAAACCGTTGCCATACGCTAACCTGTACCCTAAAACGTCCCCGTCCCCGAACCCTAACCCTAACCCTTACCCTAACCCTTACCCGAAGCCTTACCCTCACCCGTCCCCTAATCCTAACCCGTACGCTAACACTAACCCGTACCCTAACACGTACGCTCACCCTAAACCGTTGTCGTACCCTAACCTGTACCCTAAACCATCCCCGTCCCCTAACCCTAACCCTAACCCTAACCCTAAGCCTAACCCTAACCCTTACCCGAAGCCTTACCCTCACCCGTCCCCTAATCCTAACCCGTACGCTAACACTAACCCGTACCCTATCACGTAGGCTCACCCTAAAACATTGTCGTACCCTAAACTGTACCCTAAACCGTCCCCGTCCCCTAACCCTAACCCTAACCCTAACCCTAACCCTAACCCTTACCCGAAGCCTTACCCTCACCCGTCCCCTAATCCTAAGCCGTACACTAACACAAACACGTACCTTAACACGTACGCTCACCCTAAAGCGTTGTCGTAACCTAACCTGTACCCTAAACCGTCCCCGTCCCCAAACCCTAACCCTAACCCTAACCCTAACCCTAACACTTACCAGAAGCCTTACCCTCACCTGTCCCCTAATCCTAACCCGTACGCTAACACTAACCAGTACCCTAACACGTACGCTCACCCTAAACCGTTGTCGTGCCCTAAGCTGCACCCTAAACCGTCCCCGTCCTCTAACCCTAACCCTAACCCTAACCCTAACCCTTACCCGAAGCCTTACACTCACCCGTCCCCTAATCCTAACCCGTACACTAACACTAACCCGTACCCTAACATGTACGCTCACCCTAAACCGTTGTCGTACCCTAACCTGTACCCTAAACCGTCCCCGTCCCCTAACCCTAAACCTAACCCTAACCCTAACCCTTACCCGAAGCCTTACACTCACCCGTCCCCTAATCCTTACCCGTACGCTAACACTAACCCGTACCCTAACACGTACGCTCACCCTAAACCGTTGTCGTACCCTAACCTGTACCCTAAACCGTCCCCGTCCCCTAACCCTAACCCTAACCCTAACCCTAACCCTTACCGGAAGCCTTACACTCACCCGTCCCCTAATCCTAACCCGTACGCTAACACTAACCCGTACCCTAACAAGTACGCTCACCCTAAACCGTTGCCATACGCTAACCTGTACCCTAAAACGTCCCCGTCCCCGAACCCTAACCCTAACCCTTACCCTAACCCTTACCCGAAGCCTTACCCTCACCCGTCCCCTAATCCTAACCCGTACGCTAACACTAACCCGTACCCTAACACGTACGCTCACCCTAAACCGTTGTCGTACCCTAACCTGTACCCTAAACCATCCCCGTCCCCTAACCCTAACCCTAACCCTAACCCTAAGCCTAACCCTAACCCTTACCCGAAGCCTTACCCTCACCCGTCCCCTAATCCTAACCCGTACGCTAACACTAACCCGTACCCTATCACGTAGGCTCACCCTAAAACATTGTCGTACCCTAAACTGTACCCTAAACCGTCCCCGTCCCCTAACCCTAACCCTAACCCTAACCCTAACCCTAACCCTTACCCGAAGCCTTACCCTCACCCGTCCCCTAATCCTAAGCCGTACACTAACACAAACACGTACCTTAACACGTACGCTCACCCTAAACCGTTGTCGTAACCTAACCTGTACGCTAAACCGTCCCCGTCGCCTAACCCTAACCCTAACCCTAACCCTAACCCGAACCCTTACCTGAAACCTTACCCTCACCCGTCCCCTAATCCTAACCCGTACGCTAAAACTAACCCGTACCCTAACAGGTACGCTCAACCTAAACCGTTGTCGTACCCTAACCTGTACCCTAAACCGTCCCCGTCCCCTAACACTAACCCTAACCCTAACCCTAACCCTTACCCGAAGCCTTAACCTCACCCGTCCCCTAATCCTAACCCGTACGCTAACACTAACCCGTACCCTAACACGTACGCTCCACTAAACAGTTGTCGTACCCTAACCTGTACCCAAAACCGTCCCCGTCCCCTAAACCTAACCCTAACCCTTACCCGAAGCCTTACCCTCACCCGTCCCCTAATCCTAACCCGTACGCTAACACTAACCCGTACCCTAACACGTACGCTCACCATAAACCGTTGTCGTACCCTAACCTGTACCCTAAACCGTCCCCGTGCCCGTCCCCTAACCCTAACCCTAACCCTAACCTTAACCCTTACCCGAAGCCTTACCCTCACCCGTCCCCTAATCCTAACCCGTACGCTAACAATAACCCGTACCCTAACACGTACGCTCACCCTAAACCGTTGTCGTACTCTAACCTGTACCCTAAACCGTCCCCGTCCCCTAACCCTAACCCTAACCCTAACCCTAACCCTAACCCTTACCCGAAGCCTTACCCTCACCCGTCCCCTAATCCTAACCCGTACGCTAACACTAACCCGTACCCTAACACGTACGCTCACCCTAAACCGTTGTCGTACCCTAAACTGTACCCTAAACCGTCCCCGTCCCCTAACCCTAACCCAACCCTAACCCTAACCCTAACCCTTACCCGAAGCCTTACCCTCACCCGTCCCCTAATCCTAACCCGTACGCTAACAATAACCCGTACCCTAACACGTACGCTCACACTAAACCGTTGTCGTACTCTAACCTGTACCCTAAACCGTCCCCGTCCCCTAACCCTAACCCTAACCCTAACCCTAACCCTTACCCGAAGCTTTACCCTCACCCGTCCCCTAATCCTAACCCGTACGCTAACACTAACCCGTACCCTAACACGTACGCTCACCCTAAACCGTTGTCGTACCCTAACCTGTAACCTAAACTGTCCCCGTGCCCGTTCCCTAACCCTAAACCTAACCCTAACCCTAACCCTTACCCGAAGCCTTACCCTCACCCGTCCCCTATTCCTATCCCGTACGCTAACACTAAACCGTACCCTAACACGTACACTCACCCTAAACCTTTGTCGTACCCTAACCTGTACCCTAAACCGTCCCCGTCCTCTAACCCTAACCCTAACCCTAACCCTAACCCTAACCCTTACCCGAAGCCTTACCCTCACACGTCCCCTAATCCTAAACCGTACGCTAACATTAACCCGTACCCTAAAACGTACGCTCACCCTAAACCGTTGTCGTACACTAACCTGTACCCTAAACCGTCCCCGTCCCCGTCCCCTAACCCTAACCCTAACCCTAACCCTTACCCAAATCCTTACCCTCACCCGTCCCATAATACTAACCCGTACGCTAACACTAACCAATACCGTAAAACGTACGCTCAGCCTAAACTGTTGTCGTACGCTAACCTGTACCCTAAACCGTCCCCGTCCCCTAACCCTAACCCTAACCCTAACCCTAACCCTTACCCGAAGCCTTACCCTCACCCGTCCCCTAATCCTAACCCGTACGCTAACACTAACCCGTAACCTAACAGGTACGCTCACCCTAAACCGTTGTCGTACACTAACCTGTACCCTAAACCGTCCCCGTCTCCTAACCCTAACCCTAACCCTAACCCTAACCCTAACCCTAACCCTTCCCCGAAGCCTTACCCTCACCCGTCCCCTAATCCTAACCCGTACGCTAACACTAACCCGTACCCTAACACGTACGCTCACCCTAAACCGTTGATGTACCCTAACCTGTACCCTAAACCGTCCCCGTCCCCTAACCCTAACCTTAACCCTAACCCTTACCGGAAGCCTTACACTCACCCGTCCCCTAATCCTAAACCGTACGCTAACACTAACCCGTACCCTAACACGTACGCTCACCCTAAACCGTTGTCGTACGCTTACCTGTACCCTAAACCGTCCCCGTCCCCAAACCCTAACCCTAACCCTAACCCTAACCCTAACCCTTACCCGAAGCCTTACCCTCACCCGTCCCCTAATCCTAACCCGTACGCTAACACTAACCCGTACCCTAACACGTACGCTCACCCTAAACCGTTGTCGTACCCTAACCTGTACCCTAAACCGTCCCCGTCCCTAACCCTAACCCTAACCCTAACCCTAACCCTAACCCTAACCCTAACCCTTACCCGACGCCTTACCCTCACCCCTCCCCTAATCCTAACCCGTATGCTAACAAAAACCCGTACCCTAACACGTACGCTCACCCTAAACCGTTGTCGTACCCTAACCTGTACCCTAAACCATCCCCGTCCCCTAACCCTAACCCTAACCCTAACCCTAACCCTAACCCTAACCCTTACCCGAAGCCTTACACTCACCCGTCCCCTAATACTAACCCGTACGCTAACACTAAACCGTACCCTAACACGTTCGCTCACCCTAAACCGTTGTCGTACCCTAACCTGTACCCTAAACCGTCCCCGTCCCCTAACACTAACCCTAACCCTAACCCTTACACGAAGCCTTACCCTCACCCGTCCTTTAATCCTAACCCGTACGCTAACACGAAAACGTACCCTAAAACGTACGCTCACCCTAAACCGTTGTCGTACCCTAACCTGTACCCTAAACCGTCCCCGTCCCCTAATCCTAACCATAAACCTAACCCTAACCCTAACCCTTACCCGAAGCCTTACCCTCACCCGTCCCCTAATCCTAACCCGTACATTAACACTAACCCGTACCCTAACACGTACGCTCACCCTAAACCGTTGTCGTACCCTAACCTGTACCCTAAACCGTCCCTGTCCCCTAACCCTAACCCTAACCCTAAACCTATCCCTAACCCTTACCGGAAGCCTTACCCTCACACGTCTCCTAATCCTAACCCGTACGCTAACACTAACCCGTACCCTAACACGTACTCTCACCCTAAACCCTTGTTGTACCCTAACCTGTACCCTAAACCGTCCCCGTGCCCGTCCCCTAACCCTAAACCTAACCTTAACCCTAACCCTTACCCGAAGCCTTACCCTCACCCGTCCCCTAATCCTAACACGTACGCTAATCCTAACCCGTACCCTAACACGTACGCTCACCCTAAACCGCTGTCGTACCCTAAACTGTACCCTAAACCGTCCCCGTCCCCTAACCCTAACCCTAACCCTAACCCTAACCCTAACCCTTACCGGAAGTCTTACCCTCATCCGTCTCCTAATCCTAACCCGTACGCTAACACTAACCCGTACCCTAACACGTACGCTCACCCTAAACCGTTTTCGTACCCTAACCTGTACGCTAAACTGTCCCCGTCCCCAAACCCTAACCCTAACCCTAACCCTAACCCTAACCCTTACCCGAAGCCTTACACTCACCCGGCACCTAATCCTAACCCATACGCTAACACTAACCCGTACCCTAACACGTACGCTCACCCGAAACCGTTGTCGTACCCTACCCTGTACCCTAAACCGTCCCCGTCCCCTAACCCTAACCCTAACCCTAACCCTAACCCTTACCCGAAGCCTTACACTCACCCGTCCCCTAATCCTAACCCGTACGCTAACACTAACCCGTACCCTAACACGCACGCTCACCCTAAACCGTTGTCGTACCCTAACCTGTACCCTAAACCGTCCCCGTCCCCGTCCCCTAACCATAACCCTAACCCTAACCCTAACCCTTACCCGAAGCCTTACCCTCACCCGTGCCCTAATCCTAAATCGTACGCTAACACTAACCCGTACCCTAACACGTATGCTCAGCCTAAACCGTTGTCGTACCCTAACCTGTACGCTAAACCGTCCCCGTCGCCTAACCCTAACCCTAACCCTAACCCTAACCCGAACCCTTACCTGAAACCTTACCCTCACCCGTCACCTAATCCTAACCCGTACGCTAAAACTAACCCGTACCCTAACAGGTACGCTCAACCTAAACCGTTGTCGTACCCTAACCTGTACCCTAAACCGTCCCCGTCCCCTAACACTAACCCTAACCCTAACCCTAACCCTTACCCGAAGCCTTAACCTCACCCGTCCCCTAATCCTAACCCGTACGCTAACACTAACCCGTACCCTAACACGTACGCTCCACTAAACCGTTGTCGTACCCTAACCTGTACCCAAAACCGTCCCCGTCCCCTAAACCTAACCCTAACCCTAACCCTAACCCTTACCCGAAGCCTTACCCTCACCCGTCCCCTAATCCTAACCCGTACGCTAACACTAACCCGTACCCTAACACGTACGCTCACCATAAACCGTTGTCGTACCCTAACCTGTACCCTAAACCGTCCCCGTGCCCGTCCCCTAACCCTAACCCTAACCCTAACCCTAACCCTTACCCGAAGCCTTACCCTCACCCGTCCCCTAATCCTAACCCGTACGCTAACACTAACCCGTACCCTAACACGTACGCTCACCCTAAACCGTTGTCGTACCCTAAACTGTACCCTAAACCGTCCCCATCCCCTAACCCTAACCCAACCCTAACCCTAACCCTAACCCTTACCCGAAGCCTTACCCTCACCCGTCCCCTAATCCTAACCCGTACGCTAACAATAACCCGTACCCTAACACGTACGCTCACCCTAAACCGTTGTCGTACTCTAACCTGTACCCTAAACCGTCACCGTCCCCTAACCCTAACCCTAACCCTAACCCTAACCCTAACCCTTACCTGAAGCCTTACCCTCTCCCGTCCCCTAATCCTAACCCGTACGCTAACACTAACCCGTACCCTAACACGTACGCTCACCCTAAACCGTTGTCGTACCCTAACCTGTACCCTAAACCGTCCCCGTCCCCTAACCCTAACCCTAACCCTAACCCTAAACCTAACCCTTACCCGAAGCCTTACCTTCACCCGTCCCCTAATCCTAACCCGTACGCTAACAATAACCCGTACCCTAACACGTACGCTCACCCTAAACCGTTGTCATACCCTAACCTGTACCCTAAACCGTCCCCGTCCCCTAACCCTAACCCTAACCCTAACCCTAACCCTTACCCGAAGCCTTACCCTCACCCGTCCCCTAATCCTAACCCCTACACTAACACTAACCCGTACCCTAACACGTACGCTCACCCTAAACCGTTGTCGTACCCTAACCTGTACACTAAACCGTCCCCGTGGCCGTCTCCTAACTCTAAACCTAACCCTAACCCTAACCCTTACCCGAAACCTTACCCTCACCCGTTTCCTAATCCTATCCCGTACGCTAACACTAATCCGTACCGTAACACGTACGCTCACCCTTAACCGTTGTCGTACCCTAACCTGTACCATAAACCTTCCCCGTACTCTAACCCTAACCTTAACCCTAACCCTAACCCTAACCCTTACCCGAAGCCTTACCCTCACCCGTCCCCTAATCCTAACCCGTACGCTAACACTAACCCGTACCATAACACGTTCGCTCACCCTAAACCGTTGTCGTACCCTAACCTGTACCCTAAACCGTCCCCGTCCCCTAACCCTAACCCTAACCCTAACCCTAACCCTAACCCTTACACGAAGCCTTACCCTCACCCGTCCTTTAATCCTAACCCGTACGCTAACACTAAAACGTACCCTGAAACGTACGCTCACCCTAAACCGTTGTCGTACCCTAACCTGTACCCTAAACCGTCCCCGTCCCCTAATCCTAACCATAAACCTAACCCTAACCCTAACCCTTACCCGAAGCCTTACCCTCACCCGTCCCCTAATCCTAACCCGTACATTAACACTAACCCGTACCCTAACACGTACGCTCACCCTAAACCGTTGTCGTACCTTAACCTGTACCCTAAACAGTCCCCGTCCCCGTCCCCTAACCCTAAACCTAAACCTAACCCTAACCCTTACCCGAAGCCTTACACTCTCCCGTCCCCTAATCCTAAACCGTACGCTAACACTAACCCGTACTCTAACACGTACGCTCACCCTAAACCGTTGTCGTACCGTAACCTGTACCCTAAACCGTCCCCGTCGCCTAACCCTAACCCTAACCCTAACACGAACACTTACCCGAAGCCTAACCGGAAGCCTTACACTCACCCGTCCCCTAATCCTAACCCCTACACTAACACTAACCCGTACCCTAACACGTACGCTCACCCTAATCCGTTGTCGTACCCTAACCTGTACCCTAAACCGTCCCCGTCGCCTAACCCTAACCCTAACCCTAACACGAACCCTTACCCGAAGCCTTACCCTCACCCGTGCCTTAATCCTAAACCGTACGCTAAATCTAACCCGTACCCTAACACGTACGCTCACTCTAAACCGTTGTCGTACCCTAACCTGTACCCTAAACCGTCCCCGTCCCCTAACCCTAACCCTAACCCTAACCCTAACCCTAACTCTTACCCGAAGCCTTAACTTCACCCGTCCCCTAATCCTAACCCATAAGCTAACAATAACCCGTACCCTAACACGTACGCTCACCCTAAACAGTTGTCGTACCCTAACTTGTACCCTAAACCGTCCCCGTCCCCGTCCCCGTCCCCTAACCCTAACCCTAACCCTAACCCTAACCCTTTCCCGAAGCCTTACCCTCACCCGTCCCCTAATCCTAACCCCTACACTAACACTAACCCATACCCTAACACGTACGCTCACCCTAAACCGTTGTCGTACCCTAACCTGTACCCTAAACCGTCCCCGTGCCCGTCCCCTAACTCTAAACCTAACCCTAACCCTAACCCTTACCCGAAACCTTACCCTCACACGTTTCCTAATCCTATCCCGTACGCTAACACTAACCCGTACCCTAACACGTACGCTCACCCTTAACCGTTGTCGTACCCTAACCTGTACCATAAACCGTCCCCGTACTCTAACCCTAACCTTAACCCTAACCCTAACCCTAACCCTTACCCGAAGCCTTACACTCACCCGTCCCCTAATACTAACCCGTACGCTAACACTAAACCGTACCCTAACACGTTCGCTCACCCTAAACCGTTGTCGTACCCTAACCTGTACCCTAAACCGTCCCCGTCCCCTAACCCTAACCCTAACCCTAACCCTTACACGAAGCCTTACCCTCACCCGTCCTTTAATCCTAACCCGTACGCTAACACGAAAACGTACCCTAAAACGTACGCTCACCCTAAACCGTTGTCGTACCCTAACCTGTACCCTAAACCGTCCCCGTCCCCTAATCCTAACCATAAACCTAACCCTAACCCTAACCCTTACCCGAAGCCTTACCCTCACCCGTCCCCTAATCCTAACCCGTACATTAACACTAACCCGTACCCTAACACGTACGCTCACCCTAAACCGTTGTCGTACCCTAACCTGTACCCTAAACCGTCCCCGTCCCCTAACCCTAACCCTAACCCTAAACCTATCCCTAACCCTTACCGGAAGCCTTACCCTCACACGTCTCCTAATCCTAACCCGTACGCTAACGCTAACCCGTACCCTAACACGTACCCTCACCCTAAACCCTTGTTGTACCCTAACCTGTACCCTAAACCGTCCCCGTGCCCGTCCCCTAACCCTAAACCTAACCTTAACCCTAACCCTTACCCGAAGCCTTACCCTCACCCGTCCCCTAATCCTAACACGTACGCTAATCCTAACCCGTACCCTAACACGTACGCTCACCCTAAACCGTTGTCGTACCCTAAACTGTACCCTAAACCGTCCCCGTCCCCTAACCCTAACCCTAACCCTAACCCTAACCCTAACCCTTACCGGAAGTCTTACCCTCACCCATCTCCTAATCCTAACCCGTACGCTAACACTAACCCGTACCCTAACACGTACGCTCACCCTAAACCGTTTTCGTACCCTAACCTGTACGCTAAACCGTCCCCGTCCCCAAACCCTAACCCTAACCCTAACCCTAACCCTAACCCTTACCCGAAGCCTTACACTCACCCGGCACCTAATCCTAACCCATACGCTAACACTAACCCGTACCCTAACACGTACGCTCACCCGAAACCGTTGTCGTACCCTACCCTGTACCCTAAACCGTCCCCGTCCCCTAACCCTAACCCTAACCCTAACCCTAACCCTAACCCTAACCCTTACCCGAAGCCTTACACTCACCCGTCCCCTAATACTAACCCGTACGCTAACACTAAACCGTACCCTAACACGTTCGCTCACCCTAAACCGTTGTCGTACCCTAACCTGTACCCTAAACCGTCCCCGTCCCCTAACACTAACCCTAACCCTAACCCTTACACGAAGCCTTACCCTCACCCGTCCTTTAATCCTAACCCGTACGCTAACACGAAAACGTACCCTAAAACGTACGCTCACCCTAAACCGTTGTCGTACCCTAACCTGTACCCTAAACCGTCCCCGTCCCCTAATCCTAACCATAAACCTAACCCTAACCCTAACCCTTACCCGAAGCCTTACCCTCACCCGTCCCCTAATCCTAACCCGTACATTAACACTAACCCGTACCCTAACACGTACGCTCACCCTAAACCGTTGTCGTACCCTAACCTGTACCCTAAACCGTCCCTGTCCCCTAACCCTAACCCTAACCCTAAACCTATCCCTAACCCTTACCGGAAGCCTTACCCTCACACGTCTCCTAATCCTAACCCGTACGCTAACACTAACCCGTACCCTAACACGTACTCTCACCCTAAACCCTTGTTGTACCCTAACCTGTACCCTAAACCGTCCCCGTGCCCGTCCCCTAACCCTAAACCTAACCTTAACCCTAACCCTTACCCGAAGCCTTACCCTCACCCGTCCCCTAATCCTAACACGTACGCTAATCCTAACCCGTACCCTAACACGTACGCTCACCCTAAACCGCTGTCGTACCCTAAACTGTACCCTAAACCGTCCCCGTCCCCTAACCCTAACCCTAACCCTAACCCTAACCCTAACCCTTACCGGAAGTCTTACCCTCATCCGTCTCCTAATCCTAACCCGTACGCTAACACTAACCCGTACCCTAACACGTACGCTCACCCTAAACCGTTTTCGTACCCTAACCTGTACGCTAAACTGTCCCCGTCCCCAAACCCTAACCCTAACCCTAACCCTAACCCTAACCCTTACCCGAAGCCTTACACTCACCCGGCACCTAATCCTAACCCATACGCTAACACTAACCCGTACCCTAACACGTACGCTCACCCGAAACCGTTGTCGTACCCTACCCTGTACCCTAAACCGTCCCCGTCCCCTAACCCTAACCCTAACCCTAACCCTAACCCTTACCCGAAGCCTTACACTCACCCGTCCCCTAATCCTAACCCGTACGCTAACACTAACCCGTACCCTAACACGCACGCTCACCCTAAACCGTTGTCGTACCCTAACCTGTACCCTAAACCGTCCCCGTCCCCGTCCCCTAACCATAACCCTAACCCTAACCCTAACCCTTACCCGAAGCCTTACCCTCACCCGTGCCCTAATCCTAAATCGTACGCTAACACTAACCCGTACCCTAACACGTATGCTCAGCCTAAACCGTTGTCGTACCCTAACCTGTACGCTAAACCGTCCCCGTCGCCTAACCCTAACCCTAACCCTAACCCTAACCCGAACCCTTACCTGAAACCTTACCCTCACCCGTCACCTAATCCTAACCCGTACGCTAAAACTAACCCGTACCCTAACAGGTACGCTCAACCTAAACCGTTGTCGTACCCTAACCTGTACCCTAAACCGTCCCCGTCCCCTAACACTAACCCTAACCCTAACCCTAACCCTTACCCGAAGCCTTAACCTCACCCGTCCCCTAATCCTAACCCGTACGCTAACACTAACCCGTACCCTAACACGTACGCTCCACTAAACCGTTGTCGTACCCTAACCTGTACCCAAAACCGTCCCCGTCCCCTAAACCTAACCCTAACCCTAACCCTAACCCTTACCCGAAGCCTTACCCTCACCCGTCCCCTAATCCTAACCCGTACGCTAACACTAACCCGTACCCTAACACGTACGCTCACCATAAACCGTTGTCGTACCCTAACCTGTACCCTAAACCGTCCCCGTGCCCGTCCCCTAACCCTAACCCTAACCCTAACCCTAACCCTTACCCGAAGCCTTACCCTCACCCGTCCCCTAATCCTAACCCGTACGCTAACACTAACCCGTACCCTAACACGTACGCTCACCCTAAACCGTTGTCGTACCCTAAACTGTACCCTAAACCGTCCCCATCCCCTAACCCTAACCCAACCCTAACCCTAACCCTAACCCTTACCCGAAGCCTTACCCTCACCCGTCCCCTAATCCTAACCCGTACGCTAACAATAACCCGTACCCTAACACGTACGCTCACCCTAAACCGTTGTCGTACTCTAACCTGTACCCTAAACCGTCACCGTCCCCTAACCCTAACCCTAACCCTAACCCTAACCCTAACCCTTACCTGAAGCCTTACCCTCTCCCGTCCCCTAATCCTAACCCGTACGCTAACACTAACCCGTACCCTAACACGTACGCTCACCCTAAACCGTTGTCGTACCCTAACCTGTACCCTAAACCGTCCCCGTCCCCTAACCCTAACCCTAACCCTAACCCTAAACCTAACCCTTACCCGAAGCCTTACCTTCACCCGTCCCCTAATCCTAACCCGTACGCTAACAATAACCCGTACCCTAACACGTACGCTCACCCTAAACCGTTGTCATACCCTAACCTGTACCCTAAACCGTCCCCGTCCCCTAACCCTAACCCTAACCCTAACCCTAACCCTTACCCGAAGCCTTACCCTCACCCGTCCCCTAATCCTAACCCCTACACTAACACTAACCCGTACCCTAACACGTACGCTCACCCTAAACCGTTGTCGTACCCTAACCTGTACACTAAACCGTCCCCGTGGCCGTCTCCTAACTCTAAACCTAACCCTAACCCTAACCCTTACCCGAAACCTTACCCTCACCCGTTTCCTAATCCTATCCCGTACGCTAACACTAATCCGTACCGTAACACGTACGCTCACCCTTAACCGTTGTCGTACCCTAACCTGTACCATAAACCTTCCCCGTACTCTAACCCTAACCTTAACCCTAACCCTAACCCTAACCCTTACCCGAAGCCTTACCCTCACCCGTCCCCTAATCCTAACCCGTACGCTAACACTAACCCGTACCATAACACGTTCGCTCACCCTAAACCGTTGTCGTACCCTAACCTGTACCCTAAACCGTCCCCGTCCCCTAACCCTAACCCTAACCCTAACCCTAACCCTAACCCTTACACGAAGCCTTACCCTCACCCGTCCTTTAATCCTAACCCGTACGCTAACACTAAAACGTACCCTGAAACGTACGCTCACCCTAAACCGTTGTCGTACCCTAACCTGTACCCTAAACCGTCCCCGTCCCCTAATCCTAACCATAAACCTAACCCTAACCCTAACCCTTACCCGAAGCCTTACCCTCACCCGTCCCCTAATCCTAACCCGTACATTAACACTAACCCGTACCCTAACACGTACGCTCACCCTAAACCGTTGTCGTACCTTAACCTGTACCCTAAACAGTCCCCGTCCCCGTCCCCTAACCCTAAACCTAAACCTAACCCTAACCCTTACCCGAAGCCTTACACTCTCCCGTCCCCTAATCCTAAACCGTACGCTAACACTAACCCGTACTCTAACACGTACGCTCACCCTAAACCGTTGTCGTACCCTAACCTGTACCCTAAACCGTCCCTGTCGCCTAACCCTAACCCTAACCCTAACACGAACCCTTACCCGAAGCCTTACCGGAAGCCTTACACTCACCCGTCCCCTAATCCTAACCCCTACACTAACACTAACCCGTACCCTAACACGTACGCTCACCCTAATCCGTTGTCGTACCCTAACCTGTACCCTAAACCGTCCCCGTCGCCTAACCGTAACCCTAACCCTAACACGAACCCTTACCCGAAGCCTTACCCTCACCCGTGCCTTAATCCTAAACCGTACGCTAAATCTAACCCGTACCCTAACACGTACGCTCACCCTAAACCGTTGTCGTACCCTAACCTGTACCCTAAACCGTCCCCGTCCCCTAACCCTAACCCTAACCCTAACCCTAACCCTAACTCTTACCCGAAGCCTTAACTTCACCCGTCCCCTAATCCTAACCCATAAGCTAACAATAACCCGTACCCTAACACGTACGCTCACCCTAAACCGTTGTCGTACCCTAACCTGTACCCTAAACCGTCCCCGTCCCCGTCCCCGTCCCCTAACCCTAACCCTAACCCTAACCCTAACCCTTTCCCGAAGCCTTACCCTCACCCGTCCCCTAATCCTAACCCCTACACTAACACTAACCCATACCCTAACACGTACGCTCACCCTAAACCGTTGTCGTACCCTAACCTGTACCCTAAACCGTCCCCGTGCCCGTCCCCTAACTCTAAACCTAACCCTAACCCTAACCCTTACCCGAAACCTTACCCTCACACGTTTCCTAATCCTATCCCGTACGCTAACACTAACCCGTACCCTAACACGTACGCTCACCCTTAACCGTTGTCGTACCCTAACCTGTACCATAAACCGTCCCCGTACTCTAACCCTAACCTTAACCCTAACCCTAACCCTAACCCTTACCCGAAGCCTTACACTCACCCGTCCCCTAATACTAACCCGTACGCTAACACTAAACCGTACCCTAACACGTTCGCTCACCCTAAACCGTTGTCGTACCCTAACCTGTACCCTAAACCGTCCCCGTCCCCTAACCCTAACCCTAACCCTAACCCTTACACGAAGCCTTACCCTCACCCGTCCTTTAATCCTAACCCGTACGCTAACACGAAAACGTACCCTAAAACGTACGCTCACCCTAAACCGTTGTCGTACCCTAACCTGTACCCTAAACCGTCCCCGTCCCCTAATCCTAACCATAAACCTAACCCTAACCCTAACCCTTACCCGAAGCCTTACCCTCACCCGTCCCCTAATCCTAACCCGTACATTAACACTAACCCGTACCCTAACACGTACGCTCACCCTAAACCGTTGTCGTACCCTAACCTGTACCCTAAACCGTCCCCGTCCCCTAACCCTAACCCTAACCCTAAACCTATCCCTAACCCTTACCGGAAGCCTTACCCTCACACGTCTCCTAATCCTAACCCGTACGCTAACACTAACCCGTACCCTAACACGTACCCTCACCCTAAACCCTTGTTGTACCCTAACCTGTACCCTAAACCGTCCCCGTGCCCGTCCCCTAACCCTAAACCTAACCTTAACCCTAACCCTTACCCGAAGCCTTACCCTCACCCGTCCCCTAATCCTAACACGTACGCTAATCCTAACCCGTACCCTAACACGTACGCTCACCCTAAACCGTTGTCGTACCCTAAACTGTACCCTAAACCGTCCCCGTCCCCTAACCCTAACCCTAACCCTAACCCTAACCCTTACCGGAAGTCTTACCCTCACCCATCTCCTAATCCTAACCCGTACGCTAACACTAACCCGTACCCTAACACGTACGCTCACCCTAAACCGTTTTCGTACCCTAACCTGTACGCTAAACCGTCCCCGTCCCCAAACCCTAACCCTAACCCTAACCCTAACCCTAACCCTTACCCGAAGCCTTACACTCACCCGGCACCTAATCCTAACCCATACGCTAACACTAACCCGTACCCTAACACGTACGCTCACCCGAAACCGTTGTCGTACCCTACCCTGTACCCTAAACCGTCCCCGTCCCCTAACCCTAACCCTAACCCTAACCCTAACCCTAACCCTAACCCTTACCCGAAGCCTTACACTCACCCGTCCCCTAATCCTAACCCGTACGCTAACACTAACCCGTACCCTAACACGCACGCTCACCCTAAACCGTTGTCGTACCCTAACCTGTACCCTAAACCGTCCCCATCCCCGTCCCCTAACCATAACCCTAACCCTAACCCTAACCCTTACCCGAAGCCTTACCCTCACCCGTGCCCTAATCCTAAATCGTACGCTAACACTAACCCGTACCCTAACACGTACGCTCAGCCTAAACCGTTGTCGTACCCTAAACTGTACCCTAAACCGTCCCCGTCCCCTAACCCGAACCGTAACCCTAACCCTAACCCTAACCCGAAGCCTTACCCTCACCCGTCCTCTAATCCTAACCCGTACGCTAACACTAATCCGTACCCTAACATGTACGCTCACCCTAAATCGTTGTCGTACCCTAACATGTACCCTAAACCATCCCCGTCTCCTAACCCTAAACATAACCCTAAACATAACCCTAATCGTTACCCGAAGCCTTACCCTCACCCGTCCCCTAATCCTAACCCGTACGCTAACACTAACCCGTACCCTAACACGTACGCTCACCCTAAACCGTTGTCGTACACTAACCTGTACCCTAAACCGTCCCCGTCCCCTAACCCTAACCCTAACCCTAACCCTAACCCTAACCCTAACCCTTACCCGAAGCCTTACCCTCACCCGTCCCCTAATCCTAACCCGTACGCTAACACTAACCCGTACACTAACACGTACGCTCACACTAAACTGTTGTCGTACCCTAACCTGTACCCTAAACCGTCCCCGTTACCTAACCCTAACCCTACCCTAACCCTAACCCTAACCCTTACCCGAAGCCTTACCCTCACCCGTCCCCTAATCCTAACCCGTACGCTAACACTAACCCGTACCCTAACACGTACGCTCACCCTAAACCGTTGTCGTACCCTAACCTGTACCCTAAACCGTCCCCGTGCCCGTCCCCTAAGCCTAACCCTAACCCTAACCCTAAACCTAACCCTATCCCGAAGCCTTACACTCACCCGTCCCCTAATCCTCACCCGTATGCTAACACTAATCCGTACCCTAACACGTACGCTCACCCTAAACCGTTGTCGTACACTAACCTGTACCCTAAACCGTCCCCATCCCCTAACCCTAACCCTAAACCTATCCCTAACCCTAACCCTTACCCGAAGCCTTACCCTCACCCGTCCCCTAATCCTAACCCGTTCGCTAACGCTAACCCGTACCCTAACACGTACACTCACTCTAAACCGTTTTCGTACCCTAATTGTACACTAAACCGTCCCCGTCCGCTAACCCTAACCCTAACCATAATCCTAACCCTTACCCGAAGCCATACCCTCACCCGTCCCCTAATCCTAACCCGTATGCTAACACTAACCCGTACCCTAACACGTACGCTCATCCTAAACCGTTGTCGTACCCTAACCTGTACCCTAAACCGTCCCCGTCCCCGTCCCCTAACCCTAACCCTAACCCTAACCCTAACCCTTACCCGAAGCCTTACCCTCACCCGTCCCCTAATCCTAACCCGTACGCCAACACTTACCCGTACACTAACACGTACGCTCACCCTAAAACGTGGTCGTACAATAACCTGTACCCTAAACCGTCCCCGTCCCCTAACCCTAACCCTAACCCTAACCCTAACCCTTATCCGAAGCCTTACCCTCACCCGTCCCCTAATCCTAACCCGTACGCTAACACTAACCCGTACCCTAAAACGTACGCTCACCCTAAACCGTTGTCGTACCCTAACCTGTACCCTAAACCGTCCCCGTCCCCTAACCCTAACCCTAACCCTAACCCTAACCCTTACCCGAAGCCTTACCCTCACCCGTCCCCTAACCTAACCCGTACGCTAACAGTATACCGTACCCTAACACGTACGCTCACCCTAAACCGTTGTCGTACCCTAACCTGTACCCTAAACCGTCCCCGTCCCCGTCCCCTAACCCTAACCCTAACCCTAAACCTAACCCTTACCCGAAGCCTTACCCTCACCCGTCCCATAATCCCAACCCGTACGCTAACACTAACCCGTACCCTAACACGTACCCTCACCCTAAACCGTTGTCGTACCTTAACCTGTACTCTAAACCGTCCCCGTGCCCGTCCCCTAACCCTAACCCTAACCCTACCCTAACCCTTCCCGAAGCCTTACCCTCACCCGTCCCCTAATCCTAACCCGTACGCTAACACTAACCCGTACCCTAACACCTACGCTCACCCTAAACCGTTGTCGTACACTAACCTGTACCCTAAAGCGTCCCCGTCCCCTAACCCTAACCCTAACCCTAACCCTAACCCTAACCCTTACCCGAAGCCTTACCCTCACCCGTCCCCTAATCCTAACCCGTGCGCTAACACTAACGCGCTCCCTAACACGTACGCTCACCCTAAACTGTTGTCGTACCTTAAACTGTACCCTAAACCGTCCCCGTCCCCTAACCCTAACCCTAAACCTAACCCTAATCCTAACCCTTACCCGAAGGCTTACCCTCACCCGTCCCCTAATCCTAACACGTACGCTAACACTAACACATACCCTAACACGTACGCTCACCCTAAACTGTTGACGTACACTAACCTGTACCCTAAACCATCCCCGTCCCCGTCCCCTAACCTAACCCTAAACCTAACCCTAACCCTTACCCGAAGCCTTACCCTCACCCGTCCCCTAATCCTAACCCGTACGCTAACACTAACCCGTACCCTAACACGTACGCTCACCCTAAACCGTTGTCGTACCCTAACCTGTACCCTAAACCGTCCCCTAACCCTAACCCTAACCCTAACCCTAACCCTAACCCTTACCCGAATCCTTACACTCACCCGTCCCCTAATCCTCACCCGCACGCTAACACTAACCCGTACCCTAACACGCACGCTCACCCTAAACTTTTGTCGTACCCTAACCTGTACCCTAAACCGTCCCCTAACCATAACCCTAACCCTAACCCTAACCCTTACCCGAAGCCTTACCCTCACCCATCCCCTAATCCTAACCCGTACGCTAACACTAACCCGTACCCTTAAACGTACGCTCACCCTAAACCGTTTTCGTACCCTAACCTGTACCCTAAACCGTCCCCGTCCCCTAACCCTAACCCTAACCCTAACCCTAACCCTTATCCGAAGCCTTACCCTCACCCATCCCCTAATCCTAACCCGTAAGCTATCACTAACCCGTACCCTAACACGTACCCTCACCCTAAACCGTTGTCGTACCCTAACCTGTACCCTAAACTGTCCCCGTCCCCTAACCCTAACCCTAACCCTAACCCTTACCCGAAGCCTTATCCTCACCCGTCCCCTAATCTTAACCCGTACGCTAACACTAACCCGTACCCTAACACGTAGGCTCACCCTAAACCGTTGACGTACCCTAAACTGTACCCTAAACCGTCCCCGTCCCCTAACCCTAACCCTAACCCTAACCCTAACCCTTACCCGAAGCCTTACCCTCACCCGTCCCCTAACCTAACCCGTACGCTAACACTATACCGTACACTAACACGTACGCTCACCCTAAACCGTTGTCGTACCCTAACCTGTACCCTAAACCGTCCCCGTCCCCGTCCCCTAACCCTAACACTAAACCTAACCCTTTCCCGAAGCCTTACCCTCACCCGTCCCATAATCCCAACCCGTACGCTAACACTAACCCGTACCCTAACACGTACCCTCACCCTTAACCGTTGTCGTACCCTAACCTGTACCCTAAACCGTCCCCGTGCCCGTCCCCTAACCGTAATCCTAACCCTAACCCTAACCCTTTCCCGAAGCCTTACCCTGACCCGTCCCCTAATCCTAATCCGTACGCTAACACTAACCCGTACCCTAACACGTACGCTCACCCTAAACCGTTGTCGTACACTAACCTGTACACTAAAGCGTCCCCGTCCCCGTCCCCTAACCCTAACCCTAACCCTAACCCTAAACCTTACCCGAAGACTTACACTCACCCGTCCCCTAATCCTCACCCGTACCCTAACACTAACCCGTACCCTAACACGTACGCTCACCCTAAACCTTTGTCGTACCCTAACCTGTACCCTAAACCGTCCCCGTCCCCTAACCCTAACCCTAACCCTAACCCTAACTCTAACCCTTACCCGAAGCCTTACCCTCACCCGTCCCCTAATCCTAACCCGTACGCTAACACTAACCCGTACCCTAACACGTACGCTCATCCTAAACCGTTGTCGTAGGCTAACCTGTACCCTAAACCGTCCCCGTCCCCTAACCCTAACCCTAACCCTAACCCTAACCCTTACCCGAAGCCTTACCCTCACCCGTCCCCTAATCCTAAACCGTACGCTAACACTAACCCGTACCCTAACACGTACGCTCACCCTAAATCGTTGTCGTACCCTAACCTGTACCCTTAACCGTCCCCGTCCCCTAACCCTAACCCTAACCCTAACCCTAACCCTAACCCTAACACTTACCCGAAGCCTTACTCTCACCCGTCCCCTAATCCTAACCCGTACGCTAACACTAACCCGTACCCTAACACGTACGCTCACCCTAAACCGTTGTCGTACCCTAACCTGTACCCTAAACCGTCTTCGTCCCCGTCCCCTAACCCTAACCCTAACCCTTATCCGAAGCCTTACCCTCACCCGTCCCCTAATCCTAACACGTCCGCTAACACTAACCCGTACCCTAACACGTACGCTCAACCTAAACCGTTGTCGTACCCTAACCTGTACATTAAACCGTCCCCGTCCCCTAACCCTAACCCTAACCCTAACCCTAACCCTTACCCGAAGCCTTACACTCACCCGTCCCCTAATCCTCACCCGTACGCTAACACTAACCCGTACCCTAACACGTACGCTCACCCTAAACCTTTGTCGTACCCTAACCTGTACCCTAAACCGGCCCCGTCCTCTAACCCTAACCCTAACCCTAACCCTAACTTTTACCCGAAGCCTTACCCTCAACCGTCCCCTAATCCTAACCCGTACGCTAACACTAACCCGTACCCTAACACGTACGCTCACCCTAAACCGTTGTCGTACCCTAACCTGTACCCTAAACCGTCCCCGTCCCCTAACCCTAACCCTAACCCTAACCCTAACCCTTACCCGAAGCCTTACCCTCACCCGTCCCCTAATCCTAACCCGTACGCTAACACTAATCCGTACCCTAACACGTACCCTCACCCTAAACCGTTGTCGTACCCTAACCTGTACGCTAAACCGTCCCCGTGCCCGTCCCCTAACCCTAACCCTAACCCTAACCCTAACCCTTTCCCGAAGCCTTACCCTCACCCGTCCCCTAATCCTAAACCGTACGCTAACACTAACCCGTACCCTAACACGTACGCTCACCCTAAACCGTTGTCGTACCCTCACCTGTACCCTAAACCGTCCCCGTCCCCTAACCCTAACCCTAACCCTTACCCGAAGCCTTACCCTCACCCGTCCCCTAATCCTAACCCGTACGCTAACACTAACCCGTACCCTAACACGTACCCTCACCCTAAACCGTTGTCGTACCCTAACCTGTACCCTAAACTGTCCCCGTCCCCTAACCCTAACCCTAACCCTTACCCGAAGCCTTACCCTCACCCGTCCCCTAATCCTAACCCGTACGCTAACACTAACCCGTACCCTAACACGTAGGCTCACCCTAAACCGTTGTCGTACCCTAAACTGTACCCTAAACCGTCCCCGTCCCCGTCCCCTAACCCTAACCCTAACCCTAACCCTTACCCGAAGCCTTACACTCACCCGTCCCCTAATCCTAACCCGTACGCTAACACTAAACCGTACCTTAACACGTACGCTCACCCTAAACCGTTGTCGTACCCTAACCTGTACCCTAAACCATCCCCGTCCCCTAACCCTAACCATAACCCTAACCCTAACTTTTTCCCGAAGCCTTACCCTCAACCGTCCCCTAATCCTAACCCGTACGCTAACACTAACCCGTACCCTAACACGTACGCTCACCCTAAACCGTTGTCGTACCCTAACCTGTACCCTAAACCGTCCCCGTCCCCGTCCCCGTCCCTTAACCCTAACCCTAACCCTAACCCTAACCCTAACCCTAACCCTTACCCGAAGCCTTACTCTCAACCGTCCCCTAATCCTAACCCGTACCCTAACACTAACCCGTACACTAACACGTACGCTCACCTTAAACCGCTGTCGTACCCTAACCTGTACCCTAAACCGTCCCCGTGCCCGTCCCCTAACCCTATGCCTAACCCTAACCCTAACCCTAACCCTTACCCGAAGCCTTACCCTCACCCGTCCCCTAATCCTAACCCGTACGCGAACACTAACCCGTACCCTAACATGTACACTCACCCTAAACTGTTGTCGTACCCTAACCTGTACCCTAAACCGTCCCCGTCCCCTAACCCTAACCCTAACCCTAACCCTAACCCTAACCCTTACCCGAAGCCTTATCCTCACCCGTCCCCTAATCCTAACCCGTACGCTAACACTAACCCGTACCCTAACACGTACGCTCACCCTAAAACGTTGACGTACACTAAACTGTACCCTAAACCGTCCCCGTCCCCTAGCCCTAACCCTAACCCTAACCCTAACCCTAACCCTAACCCTTACCCGAAGCCTTACACTCACCCGTCCCCTAATCCTAACCCGTACACTAACACTAAAACGTACCCTAACACGTACGCTCACCCGAAACCGTTGTCGTACCCTACCCTGTACCCTAAACCGTCCCCGTCCCCTAACCCTAACCCTAACCCTAACCCTAACCCTTACCCGAAGCCTTACCCTCACCCGTCCCGTAATGCTAACCCGTACGCTAATACTAACACGTACCCTAACACGTACGCTCACCCTAAACGGTTGTCGTACCCTAACCTGTACCCTAAACCTTCCCCATCCCCGTCCCCTAACACTAACCCTAACCCTAACCCTAACCCTTATCCGAAGCCTTACCCTCACCCGTCCCCTAATCCTAACCCGTACGCTAACACTAACCCGTACCCTAAAACGTACGCTCACCCTAAACCGTTGTCGTACCCTAACCTGTACCCTAAACCGTCCCCGTCCCATAACCCTAACCCTAACCCTAACCCTAACCCTTACCCGAAGCCTTACCCTCACCCGTCCCCTAACCTAACCCGTACGCTAACAGTATACCGTACCCTAACACGTACGCTCACCCTAAACCGTTGTCGTACCCTAACCTGTACCCTAAACCGTCCCCGTCCTCTAACCCTAACCCTAACCCTAACCCTAACCCTAACCCTTACACGAAGCCTTACCCTCACCCGTCCCATAATCCCAACCCGTACGCTAACACTAACCCGTACCCTAACACGTACCCTCACCCTAAACCGTTGTCATACCTTAACCTGTACCCTAAACCGTCCCCGTGCCCGTCCCCTAACCCTAACCCTAACCCTAACCCTAACCCTTTCCCGAAGCCTTACCCTCACCCGTCCCCTAATCCTAACCCGTACGCTAACACTAACCCGTACCCTAACACCTACGCTCACCCTAAACCGTTGTCGTACACTAACCTGTACCCTAAAGCGTCCCCGTCCCCTAAACCTAACCCTAACCCTAATCCTAACCCTAAACCTTACCCGAAGACTTACACTCACCCGTCCCCTAATCCTCACCCGTAACCTAACACTAACCCGTACCCTAACACGTACGCTCACCCTAAACCTTTGTCGTACCCTAACCTGTACCCTAAACCGTCCCCGTCCCCTAACCCTAACCCTAACCCTAACCCTAACCCTAACCCTTACCCGAAGCCTTACCTTCACCCGTCCCCTAATCCTAACCCGTACGCTAACACTAACCCGTACCCTAACACGTACGCTCATCCTAAACCATTGTCGTAGGCTAACCTGTACCCTAAACCGTCCCCGTCCCCGTCCCCTAACCCTAACCCTAACCCTAACCCTTACCCGAAGCCTTACCCTCACCCGTCCCCTAATCCTAACCCGTACGCTAACACTAACCCGTACCCTAACACGTACGCTCACCCTAAACCGTTGTCTTACCCTAACCTGTACTCTAAACAGTCCCCGTGCCCGTCCCCTAACCCTAACCCTAACCCTAACCCTAACCCTTACCCGAAGCCTTACCCTCACCCGTCCCCTAATCCTAACCCGTGCGCTAACACTAACGCGCTCCCTAACACGTACGCTCACCCTAAACTGTTGTCGTACCTTAAACTGTACCCTAAACCGTCCCCGTCCCCTAACCCTAACCCTAAACCTAACCCTAATCCTAACCCTTACCCGAAGGCTTACCCTCACCCGTCCCCTAATCCTAACACGTACGCTAACACTAACACATACCCTAACACGTACGCTCACCCTAAACTGTTGACGTACACTAACCTGTACCCTAAACCATCCCCGTCCCCGTCCCCTAACCCTAACCCTAAACCTAACCCTAACCCTTACCCGAAGCCTTACCCTCACCCGTCCCCTAATCCTAACCCGTACGCTAACACTAACCCGTACCCTAACACGTACGCTCACCCTAAACCGTTGTCGTACCCTAACCTGTACCCTAAACCGTCCCCTAACCCTAACCCTAACCCTAACCCTAACCCTAACCCTTACCCGAATCCTTACACTCACCCGTCCCCTAATCCTCACCCGCACGCTAACACTAACCCGTACCCTAACACGCACGCTCACCCTAAACTTTTGTCGTACCCTAACCTGTACCCTAAACCGTCCCCTAACCCTAACCCTAACCCTAACCCTAACCCTTACCCGAAGCCTTACCCTCACCCGTCCCCTAATCCTAACCCGTCCGCTAACACTAACCCGTACCCTTACACGTACGCTCACCCTAAACCGTTTTCGTACCCTAACCTGTACCCTAAACCGTCCCCGTCCCCTAACCCTAAACCTAACCCTAACCCTAACCCTTACCCGAAGCCTTACCCTCACCCGTCCCCTAATCCTAACCAGTAAGCTATCACTAACCCGTACCCTAACACGTACCCTCACCCTAAACCGTTGTCGTACCCTAACCTGTACCCTAAAGTGTCCCCGTCCCCAACCCTAACCCTAACCCTAACCCTTACCCGAAGCCTTATCCTCACCCGTCCCCTAATCCTAACCCGTACGCTAACACTAACCCGTACCCTAACACGTAGGCTCACCCTAAACCGTTGACGTACCCTAAACTGTACCCTAAACCGTACCCGTCCCCTAACCCTAACCCTAACCCTAACCCTTACCCGAAGCCTTACCCTCACCCGTCCCCTAACCTAACCCGTACGCTAACACTATACCGTACCCTAACACGTACGCTCACCCTAAACCGTTGTCGTACCCTAACCTGTACCCTAAACCGTCCCCGTCCCTGTCCCCTAACCCTAACCCTAAACCTAACCCTTTCC
Organism: Delphinapterus leucas; assembly: GCF_059928025.1. Classification (NCBI taxonomy): domain Eukaryota; kingdom Metazoa; phylum Chordata; class Mammalia; order Artiodactyla; family Monodontidae; genus Delphinapterus; species Delphinapterus leucas. The sequence continues at coordinate 3,093,560 of NW_028322255.1, read as the reverse complement.
TGAAGCCTTACCCTCACCCGTCCCATAATCCCAACCCGTACGCTAACACTAACCCGTACCCTAACACGTACGCTCACCCTAAATTGTTGTCGTACCCTAACCTGTACCGTAAACCGTCCCCGTCCCCTAACCCTAACCCTAACCCTAACCCTAACCCTAACACTTACCCGAAGCCTTACCCTCACCCGTCCCCTAATCCTAACCCGTAAGCTAACACTAACCCGTACCCTAACACGTACGCTCACCCTAAACCGTTGTCGTACCCTAACCTGTACCCTAAACCGTCCCCGTGCCCGTCCCCTAACCCTAACCCTAACCCTAACACTAACCCTTACCCGAAGCCTTACCCTCACCCGTCCCCTAATCCTAACCCGTACGCTAACACTAACCCGTACCCTAACACGTACGCTCACCCTAAACCGTTGTCGTACCCTAACCTGTACCCTAAACCGTCCCCGTCCCCTAACCCTAACCCTAACCCTAACCCTAAACCTTACCCGAAGCCTTACCCTCACCCGTCCCCTAATCCTAACCCGTACGCTAACACTAACCCGTACCCTAACACGTACCCTCACGCTAAACACTTGTCGTACCCTAACCTGTACCCTAAACCGTCCCCGTCCCCTAACCCTAACCCTAACCCTAACCCTAACCCTAACACTTACGCAAAGCCTTACCCTCACCATCCCCTAATTCTAACCCGTACGCTAACACTAACCCGTACCCTAACACGTACGCTCACCCTAAACCGTTGACGTACCCTAAACTGTACCCTAAACCGTCCCCGTCCCCTAACCCTAACCTTAACCCTAACCCTTACCCGAAGCCTTACACTCACCCATCCCCTAATCCTAACCCGTACGCTAACACTAAACCGTACCCTAACACGTACGCTCACCCTAAACCGTTGTCGTACCCTAACCTGTATCCTAAACCGTCCCCGTCCCCTAACCCTAACCCTAACCCTAACCCTAAATTTTACCCGAAGCCTTACCCTCAACCGTCCCCTAATCCTAACCCGTACGCTAACACTAACCCGTACCCTAACACGTACGCTCACCCTAAACCGTTGTCGTACCCTAACCTGTACCCTAAACCGTCCCCGTGCCCGTCCCCTAACCCTAACCCTAACCCTTACCCGAAGCCTTACCCTCACCCGTCCCCTAATCCTAACCCGTACGCTAACATTAACCCGTACCCTAACACGTACGCTCACCCTAAACCGTTGTCGTACCCTAACCTGTACCCTAAACCGTCCCCGTCCCCTAACCCTAACCCTAACCCTAACCCTAACCCTTACCCGAAGCCTTACCCACACATGTCCCCTAATCCTAACCCGTACGCTAACACCCGTACCCTAACACGTACGCTCACCCTAAACCGTTGTCGTACCCTAACCTGTACCCAAAACCATCCCCGTCCCCGTCCCCTAACCCTAACACTAACCCTAACCCTAAGCCTTACCCGAAGCCTTAACCTCACCCGTCCCCTAATCCTAACCCGTGCGCTAACACTAATCCGCTGCCTAACACGTACGCTCATCATAAACCGTTGTCGTACCCTAACCTGTACCCTAAACCGTCTCTGTCCCCGTCCCCTAACCCTAACCCTAACCCTAACACTAACCCTAACCCTTACCCGAAGCCTTACCCTCACCCGTCCCCTAATCCTAACCCGTACGCTAACACTAACCCGTACCCTAACACGTACGTTCACCCTAAACCGTTGTCGTACCCTAACCTGTACCCTAAACCGTCCCCGTCCCCTAACCCTAACCCTAACCCTAACCCTAACCCTAAACCTTACCCGAAGCCTTACCCTCACCCGTCCTCTAATCCTAACCCGTACGCTAACACTAACCCGTACCCTAACACGTAAGCTCACCCTAAACCGTTGTCGTACCCTAACCTGTACCCGAAACCGTCCCCGTCCCCGTCCCCTAAACCTAACCCTAACCCTAACCTTTAACCTAAACCTTACCCTCACCCGTCCCCTAATCCTAACACGTACGCCAACACTAACCCGTACCCTAACACGTACGCTCAACCTAAACGGTTGTCGTACACTAACCTGTACCCTAAACCGTCCCCGTCCCCTAACCCGAACCCTAACCCTAACACTAACCCTTACCCGAAGCCTTACCCTCACCCGTCCCCTAATCCTAATCCGTACCCTAACACTAACCCGTACCCTAACACGTACGCTCACCTTAAACCGTTGTCGTACCCTAACCTGTACCCTAAACCGTCCCCGTCCCCTAACCCTAACCCTAACCCTAACCCTAACCCTTACCTGAAGCCTTACCCTCACCCGTCCCCTAATCCTAAACCGTACGCTAACACTAACCCGTACCCTAACACGTATGCTCACCCTAAACCGTTGTCGTACCCTAACCTGTACCCTAAACCGTCACCGTCCCCTAACCCTAACCCTAACCCTAAACCTAAACCTTACCCGAAGCCTTACCTTCACCCGTCCCCGAATCCTAACCCGTACGCTAACACTAACCCGTACCATAACACGTACGCTCACCCTAAACCGTTGTCGTACCCTAAACTGTACCCTAAACCGTCCCCGTCCCCTAACCCTAACCCTAACACTAACCTTAACCCTAATCCTTACCCGAAGCCTTACACTCACCCCTCCCCTAATCCTAACCCGTACGCTAACACTAACCCGTACCCTAACACCTACGCTCACCCTAAACCGTTGTCGTACCCTAACCTGTACCCTAAACCGTCCCCGTGCCCGACCCCTAACCCTAAGCCTAACCCTAACCCTAACCCTTACCCGAAGCCTTACCCTCACCCTTCCCCTAATCCTAAACCGTACGCTAACACTAACCCGTACCCTACCACGTACGCTCACACTAAACCGTTGTCGTACCCTAACCTGTACCCTAAACCGTCCCCGTCCCCTAAACCTAACCCTAACCCTAACCCTAAACCTAACCCTTACCCGAAGCCTTACCCTCACCCGTACCCTAATCCTAACCCGTACGCTAACACTAACCCGTACCCTAACACGTACGCTCACCCTAAACCGTTGTCGTACCCTAAACTGTACCCTAAACCGTCCCCGTCCCCTAACCCTAACCCTAACCCTAACCCTAACCCTAACCCTTACCCGAAGCCTTACCCTCACGCGTCCCCTAATCCTAACCCGTACGCTAACTCTAACCCGTACCCTAACACGTACACTCACACTAAACCGTTGACGTACCCTAAACTGTACCCTAAACCGTCCCCGTCCCTTAACCCTAATGCTAACCCTAACCCTAACCCTTACCCGAAGCCTTACACTCACCCGTCCCCTAATCCTAACCCGTACGCTAACACTAAACCGTACCCTAACACGTACGCTCACCCTAAACCGTTGTCGTACCATAACCTGTATCCTAAACCGTAACCGTCCCCTAACCCTAACCCTAACTCTAACCCTAATCCTAACCCTTACCTGAAGCCTTACCCTCACCCGTCCCCTAATCCTAACCCGTACGCTAACACAAACCCGTAACCTAATACGTACGCTCACCCTAAACCGTTGTCGTACCCTAACCTGTACCCTAAACCGTCCCGGTCCCCGTCCCCTAAACCTAACCCTAAACCTAACCCTTACCCGAAGCCTTACCCTCACCCTTCCCCTAATCCTAACCCGTACAATAACACTAACCCGTACCCTAACACGTACCCTCACCCTAAACCGTTGTCGTACACTAACCTGTACCCTAAACCGTCCCCGTGCCTGTGCCCTAACCCTAACCCTAACCCTAACCCTAACCCTTTCCCGAAGCCTTACCCTCACCCGTCCACTAATCCTAACCCGTACGCTAACACTAACCCGTACCCTAACACGTACGCTCACCCTAAACCGTTGTCGTACCTTAACCTGTACCCTAAACCGTCCCCGTCCCCTAACCCTAACCCTAACCCTAACCCTTACCCGAAGCCTTAAACTCACCCGTCCCCTAATCCTCACACGTACGCTAACACTAACCCGTACCCTAACACGTACGCTCACCCTAAACCTTTGTCGTACCCTAACCTGTACCCTAAACCGTCCCCTAACCCTATCCCTAACCCTAACCCTAACCCTAACCGTAACCCTTACCCGAAGCCTTACCCTCAACCGTCCCCTAATCCTAACCCGTACGCTAACACTAACCCGTACCCTAACACGTACCCTCACCCTAAACCGTTGTCGTACCCTAACCTGAACCCTAAACCGTCCCCGTCCCCTAACACTAACACTAACCCTAACACTTACCCAAAGCCTTACCCTCACCCGTCCCCTAATCCTAACCCGTACGCTAACACTAACCCGTACCCTAACACGTACGCTCACACTAAACCGTTGACGTACCCTAAACTGTACCCTAAACCATCCCCGTCCCCTAACCCTAATCCTAACCCTAACCCTAACCCTTACCCGAAGCCTTACACTCACCCGTCCCCTAATCCTAACCCGTACGCTAACACTAAACCGTACCCTAACACGTACGCTCACACTAAACCGTTCTCGTACCCTAACCTGTACCCTAAACCGTCCCCGTCCCCTAACCCTAACCCTAACCCTAACCCTTACGTTTACCTGAAGCCTTACCCTCAACCCTCCCCTAATCCTAACCCGTACGCTAACACTAACCCGTACCCTAACACGTACGCTCACCCTAAACCGTTGTCGTACACTAACCTGTACCCTAAACCGTCCCCGTCCCCGTCCCCGTCCCCTAACCCTAACCCTAACCCTAACCCTTACCCGAAGCCTTACACTCACCCGTCCCCTAATCCTCATGCGTACCCTAACACTAACCCGTACACTAACACGTACGCTCACCCTAAAACTTTGTCGTACACTAACCTGTACCCTAAACCGTCCCCGTCCCCTAACCCTAACCCTAACCCTAACCCTAACCCTTACCCGAAGCCTTACCCTCACCCGTACCCTAATCCTAAACCGTATGCTAACACTAACCCGTATCCTAACACGTACGCTCACCCTAAACCGTTGTCGTACCCTAACCTGTACCCTAAACCGTCCCCGTCCGCTAATCCAAACCCTAACCCTAACCCTAACGCTTACCCGAAGCCTTACCCTCACCCGTGCCCTAATCCTAAACCGTACGCTAACACTAACCTGGACCCTAACACGTACGCTCACCCAAAACCGTTGTCGTACACTAACCTGTACCCTAAACCGTCCCCGTCCCCGTCCCCGTCCCCGTCCCCTAACCCTAACCCTAACCCTTACCCGAAGCCTTACGCTCACCCGTCCCCTAATCCTAACCCGTACGCTAACACTAACCCGTACCCTAACACGTACGCTCACCATAAACCGTTGTCGTACCCTAACCTGTACCCTAAACCGTCCCCGTCACCGTCCCCGTCCCCTAACCCTAAGCCAAACCCTAACCCTTACCCGAAGCCTTACCCTCACCCGTCCCCTAATCCTAACCCGTACGCTAACACTAATCCGTACCCTAACACGTACGCTCACCCTAAACCGTTGTCGTACCCTAACCTGTACCCTATACCGTCCCCGTCCCCGTCCCCTAACCCTAACCCTAACCCTTACCCGAAGCCCTACCCTCACCCGTTCCCTAATCCTAAACCGTATGCTAACACTAACCCGTACCCAAACACGTACACTCACCCTAAACCGTTGTCGTACCCTAACCTGTACCCTAAACCGTCCCCGTCCTCTAACCCTAACCCTAACCCTAACCCTAACGCTTACCCAAAGCCTTACCCTCACCCGTCCCCTTATCCTAACCCGTACGCTAACACTAACCTGTACCCTAAAACGTACGCTCACCCTAAACCGTTGTCGTACACTAACCTGTACCCTAAACCGTCCCCGTCCCCGTCCCCGTCCCAATGCACTAACCCTAACCCTAACCCTTACCCGAAGCCTTACCCTCACCCGTCCCCTAATCCTAACCCGTACGCTAACACTAACCCATACCCTAACACGTACGCTCACCCTAAACCGTTGTCGTACCCTAAACTGTACCCTAAACCGTCCCCGTCCCCTAATCCTAACCCTAACCCTAACCCTAACCCTAACCCTTACCCGAAGCCTTACCCTCACCCGTCCCCTAATCCTAACCCGTACGCTAACAGAAACCCGTACCCTAATACGTACGCTCACCCTAAACCGTTGTCGTACCCCAACCTGTACCCTAAATCGTCCCCGTCCCCGTCCCCTAACCCTAATCCTAACCCTAACCCTAACCCTTACCCGAAGCCTTCCCTCAACCGTCCCCTAAACCTAACCCGTACGCTAACACTAACCCGTACCCTAACACGTACGCTCACACTAAACTGTTGACGTACCCTAAACTGTACCCTAAACCGTCCCCGTCCCCGTCCCCTAACCCTATCCCTAACCCTAACTTTTACCCGAAGCCTTACCCTCAACCGTCCCGTAATCCTAACCCGTACGCTAACACTAACCCGTACCCTAACACGTACGCTCACCATAAACCGTTGTCGTACCCTAACCTGTACCCTAAACCGTCCCTGTCCCCGTCTCCTAACCCTAACCCTAACCCTAACACTAACCCTAACCCTTACCCGAAGCCTTACCCTCACCCGTCCCCTAATCCTAACCCGTACGCTAACACTAACCCGTACCCTAACACGTACGCTCACCCTAAACCGTTGTCGTACCCTAACCTGTACCCTAAACCGTTCCCGTGCCAGTCCCCTAACCCTAACCCTAACCCTAACCCTAACCCTTACCCGAAGCCTTACCCTCACCCTTCCCATAATCCTAACCCGTACGCTAACACTAACCCGTACCGTAAAACGTACGCTCAGCCTAAACTGTTGTCGTACCCTAACCTGTACCCTAAACCGTCCCCGTCCCCTAACCCTAACCCTAACCCTAAGCCTAACCCTAACCCTTACCCGAAGCCTTACCCTCACCCGTCCCCTAATCCTAACCCGTACGCTAACACTAACCCGTACCCTAACACGTACGCTCACCCTAAACACTTGTCGTACCCTAACCTGTACCCTAAACCGTCCCCGTCCCCGTCCCCTATCACTAAACCTAACCCTAACCCTTACCCGAAGCCTTACCCTCACCCGTCCCCTAATCCTAACCCGTACGCTAACACTAACCCGTACCCTAACACGTACGCTCCCCTAAACCGTTGTCGTACCCTAACCTGTACCCTAACCCGTCCCCATCCCCTAACCCTAACCCTAACCCTAACCCTAACCCTAACCCTTACCCGAAGCCTTACCCTCACCCGTCCCCTAATCCTAACCCGTACCCTAACACTAACCCGTACCATAACACGTACGCTCACCCTAAACCGTTGACGTACCCTAACCTGTACCCTAAACCGTTCCCGTCCCCGTCCCCTAACCCTAACCCTAAACCTTACCCTCAACCGTCCCCTAATCCTAACCCGTACGCTAACACTAACACGTACCCTAACATGTACGCTCACCCTAAACCGTTGTCGTAACCTAACCTGTACCCTAAACCGTCCCCATCCCCAAACCGTAACCCTAACCCTAACCCTAACCCTAACACTTACCCGAAGCCTTACCCTCACCCGTCCCCTAATCCTAACCGTACGCTAACACTAACCAGTACCCTAACACGTACGCTCACCCTAAACCGTTGTCGTACCCTAAGCTGCACCCTAAACCGTCCCCGTCCTCTAACCCTAACCCTAACCCTAACCCTAACCCTAACCCTTACCCGAAGCCTTACACTCACCCGTTTCTAATCCTAACCCGTACGCTAACACTAACCCGTACCCTAACACGTACGCTCACCCTAAACCGTTGTCGTACTCTAACCTGTACCCTAAACCGTCCCCGTCCCCTAACCCTAACCCTAACCCTAACCCTAACCCTAACCCTTACCCGAAGCCTTACCCTCACCCGTCCCCTAATCCTAACCCGTACGCTAACACTAACCCGTACCTTAACACGTACGCTCCCCTAAACCGTTGTCGTACCCTAACCTGTACCCTAACCCGTCCCCTAACCCTAACCCTAACCCTAACCCTAACCCTAACCCTTACCCGAATCCTTACACTCACCCGTCCCCTAATCCTCACCCGCACGCTAACACTAACCCGTACCCTAACACGCACGCTCACCCTAAACTTTTGTCGTACCCTAACCTGTACCCTAAACCGTCCCCTAACCCTAACCCTAACCCTAACCCTAACCCTTACCCGAAGCCTTACCCTCACCCGTCCCCTAATCCTAACCCGTACGCTAACACTAACCCGTACCCTTACACGTACGCTCACCCTAAACCGTTTTCGTACCCTAACCTGTACCCTAAACCGTCCCCGCCCCCTAACCCTAACCCTAACCCTAACCCTAACCCTTACCCGAAGCCTTACCCTCACCCGTCCCCTAATCCTAACCAGTAAGCTATCACTAACCCGTACCCTAACACGTACCCTCACCCTAAACCGTTGTCGTACCCTAACCTGTACCCTAAACTGTCCCCGTCCCCAACCCTAACCCTAACCCTAACCCTTACCCGAAGCCTTATCCTCACCCGTCCCCTAATCCTAACCCGTACGCTAACACTAACCCGTACCCTAACACGTAGGCTCACCCTAAACCGTTGACGTACCCTAAACTGTACCCTAAACCGTACCCGTCCCCTAACCCTAACCCTAAACCTAACCCTTTCCTGAAGCCTTACCCTCACCCGTCCCATAATCCCAACCCGTACCCTAACACTAACCCGTACCCTAACACGTACCCTCACCCTTAACCGTTGTCGTACCCTAACCTGTACCCTAAACCTTCCCCGTGCCCGTCCCCTAACCGTAATCCTAACCCTAACCCTAACCCTTTCCCGAAGCCTTACCCTGACCCGTCCCCTAATCCTAATCCGTACGCTAACACTAACCCATACCCTAACACGTACGCTCACCCTAAAACGTTGTCGTACACTAACCTGTACACTAAAGCGTCCCCGTCCCCTAACCCTAACCCTAACCCTAACCCTAACCCTAAACCTTACCCGAAGACTTACACTCACCCGTCCCCTAATCCTCACCCGTACCCTAACACTAACCCGTACCCTAACACGTACGCTCACCCTAAACCTTTGTCGTACCCTAACCTGTACCCTAAACCGTCCCCGTCCCCTAACCCTAACCCTAACCCTAACCCTAACTCTAACCCTTACCCGAAGCCTTACCCTCACCCGTCCCCTAATCCTAACCCGTACGCTAACACTAACCCGTACCCTAACACGTACGCTCATCCTAAACCGTTGTCGTAGGCTAACCTGTACCCTAAACCGTCCCCGTCCCCTAACCCTAACCCTAACCCTAACCCTAACCCTTACCCGAAGCCTTACCCTCACCCGTCCCCTAATCCTAAACCGTACGCTAACACTAACCCGTACCCTAACACGTACGCTCACCCTAAATCGTTGTCGTACCCTAACCTGTACCCTTAACCGTCCCCGTCCCCTAACCCTAACCCTAACCCTAACCCTAACCCTAACACTTACCCGAAGCCTTATCCTCACCCGTCCCCTAATCCTAACCCGTACGCTAACACTAACCCGTACCCTAACACGTACGCTCACCCTAAACCGTTGTCTTACCCTAACCTGTACCCTAAACAGTCCCCGTGCCCGTCCCCTAACCCTAACCCTAACCCTAACCCTAACCCTTACCCGAAGTCTTACCCTCACCCGTCCCCTAATCCTAACCTGTACGCTAACACTAACCCGTACCCTAACACGTACGCTCACCCTAAACCGTTGTCGTACCCTAACCTGTACCCTAAACCGTCTTCGTCCCCGTCCCCTAACCCTAACCCTAACCCTAACCCTTATCCGAAGCCTTACCCACACCCGTCCCCTAATCCTAACCCGTCCGCTAACACTAACCCGTACCCTAACACGTACGCTCAACCTAAACCGTTGTCGTACCCTAACCTGTACCCTAAACCGTCCCCGTCCCCTAACCCTAACCCTAACCCTAACCCTAACCCTTACCCGAAGCCTTACACTCACCCGTCCCCTAATCCTCACCCGTACGCTAACACTAACCCGTACCCTAACACGTACGCTCACCTTAAACAGTTGTCGTACCCTAACCTGTACCCTAAACCGTCCCCGTCCCCTAACCCTAACCCTAACCCTAACCCTAACCCTTACCTGAAGCCTTACCCTCACCCGTCCCCTAATCCTAAACCGTACGCTAACACTAACCCGTACCCTAACACGTATGCTCACCCTAAACCGTTGTCGTACCCTAACCTGTACCCTAAACCGTCACCGTCCCCTAACCCTAACCCTAACCCTAAACCTAAACCTTACCCGAAGCCTTACCTTCACCCGTCCCCGAATCCTAACCCGTACGCTAACACTAACCCGTACCCTAACACGTACGCTCACCCTAAACCGTTGTCGTACCCTAAACTGTACCCTAAACCGTCCCCGTCCCCTAACCCTAACCCTAACACTAACCTTAACCCTAATCCTTACCCGAAGCCTTACACTCACCCCTCCCCTAATCCTAACCCGTACGCTAGCACTAACCCGTACCCTAACACCTACGCTCACCCTAAACCGTTGTCGTACCCTAACCTGTACCCTAAACCATCCCCGTCCCCGTCCCCGTCCCCTAACCCTAACCCTAACCCTAACCCTCACCTGAAGCCTTACCCTCACCTGTCCCCTAATCCTAACCCGTACGCTAACACTAACCCATACCCTAACACGTACGCTCACCCTAAACCGTTGACGTACCCTAAACTGTACCCTAAACCGTACCCGTCCCCTAACCCTAACCCTAACCCTAACCCTTACCCGAAGCCTTACCCTCACCCGTCCCCTAACCTAACCCGTACGCTAACACTATACCGTACCCTAACACGTACGCTCACCCTAAACCGTTGTCGTACCCTAACCTGTACCCTAAACCGTCCCCGTCCCCGTCCCCTAACCCTAACCCTAAACCTAACCCTTTCCTGAAGCCTTACCCTCACCCGTCCCATAATCCCAACCGGTACGCTAACACTAACCCGTACCCTAACACGTACGCTCACCCTAAATTGTTGTCGTACCCTAACCCATACCGTAAACCGTCCCCGTCCCCTAACCCTAACCCTAACCCTAACCCTAACCCTAACACTTACCCGAAGCCTTACCCTCACCCGTCCCCTAATCCTAACCCGTAAGCTAACACTAACCCGTACCCTAACACGTACGCTCACCCTAAACCGTTGTCGTACCCTAACCTGTACCCTAAACCGTCCCCGTGCCCGTCCCCTAACCCTAACCCTAACCCTAACACTAACCCTTACCCGAAGCCTTACCCTCACCCGTCCCCTAATCCTAACCCGTACGCTAACACTAACCCATACCCTAACACGTACGCTCACCCTAAACCGTTGTCGTACCCTAACCTGTACCCTAAACCGTCCCCGTCCCCTAACCCTAACCCTAACCCTAACCCTAAACCTTACCCGAAGCCTTACCCTCACCCGTCCCCTAATCCTAACCCGTACGCTAACACTAACCCGTACCCTAACACGTACCCTCACGCTAAACACTTGTCGTACCCTAACCTGTACCCTAAACCGTCCCCGTCCCCTAACCCTAACCCTAACCCTAACCCTAACCCTAACACTTACGCAAAGCCTTACCCTCACCATCCCCTAATTCTAACCCGTACGCTAACACTAACCCGTACCCTAACACGTACGCTCACCCTAAACCGTTGACGTACCCTAAACTGTACCCTAAACCGTCTCCGTCCCCTAACCCTAACCTTAACCCTAACCCTTACCCGAAGCCTTACACTCACCCATCCCCTAATCCTAACCCGTACGCTAACACTAAACCGTACCCTAACACGTACGCTCACCCTAAACCGTTGTCGTACCCTAACCTGTATCCTAAACCGTCCCCGTCCCCTAACCCTAACCCTAACCCTAACCCTAAATTTTACCCGAAGCCTTACCCTCAACCGTCCCCTAATCCTAACCCGTACGCTAACACTAACCCGTACCCTAACACGTACGCTCACCCTAAACCGTTGTCGTACCCTAACCTGTACCCTAAACCGTCCCCGTGCCCGTCCCCTAACCCTAACCCTAACCCTTACCCGAAGCCTTACCCTCACCCGTCCCCTAATCCTAACCCGTACGCTAACATTAACCCGTACCCTAACACGTACGCTCACCCTAAACCGTTGTCGTACCCTAACCTGTACCCTAAACCGTCCCCGTCCCCTAACCCTAACCCTAACCCTAACCCTAACCCTTACCCGAAGCCTTACCCACACATGTCCCCTAATCCTAACCCGTACGCTAACACCCGTACCCTAACACGTACGCTCACCCTAAACCGTTGTCGTACCCTAAACTGTACCCAAAACCATCCCCGTCCCCGTCCCCTAACCCTAACACTAACCCTAACCCTAAGCCTTACCCGAAGCCTTAACCTCACCCGTCCCCTAATCCTAACCCGTGCGCTAACACTAACCCGCTGCCTAACACGTACGCTCATCATAAACCGTTGTCGTACCCTAACCTGTACCCTAAACCGTCCCTGTCCCCGTCCCCTAACCCTAACCCTAACCCTAACACTAACCCTAACCCTTACCCGAAGCCTTACCCTCACCCGTCCCCTAATCCTAACCCGTACGCTAACACTAACCCGTACCCTAACACGTACGTTCACCCTAAACCGTTGTCGTACCCTAACCTGTACCCTAAACCGTCCCCGTCCCCTAACCCTAACCCTAACCCTAACCCTAACCCTAAACCTTACCCGAAGCCTTACCCTCACCCGTCCTCTAATCCTAACCCGTACGCTAACACTAACCCGTACCCTAACACGTAAGCTCACCCTAAACCGTTGTCGTACCCTAACCTGTACCCGAAACCGTCCCCGTCCCCGTCCCCTAAACCTAACCCTAACCCTAACCTTTAACCTAAACCTTACCCTCACCCGTCCCCTAATCCTAACACGTACGCCAACACTAACCCGTACCCTAACACGTACGCTCAACCTAAACGGTTGTCGTACACTAACCTGTACCCTAAACCGTCCCCGTCCCCTAACCCGAACCCTAACCCTAACACTAACCCTTACCCGAAGCCTTACCCTCACCCGTCCCCTAATCCTAATCCGTACCCTAACACTAACCCGTACCCTAACACGTACGCTCACCTTAAACCGTTGTCGTACCCTAACCTGTACCCTAAACCGTCCCCGTCCCCTAACCCTAACCCTAACCCTAACCCTAACCCTTACCTGAAGCCTTACCCTCACCCGTCCCCTAATCCTAAACCATACGCTAACACTAACCCGTACCCTAACACGTATGCTCACCCTAAACCGTTGTCGTACCCTAACCTGTACCCTAAACCGTCACCGTCCCCTAACCCTAACCCTAACCCTAAACCTAAACCTTACCCGAAGCCTTACCTTCACCCGTCCCCGAATCCTAACCCGTACGCTAACACTAACCCGTACCCTAACACGTACGCTCACCCTAAACCGTTGTCGTACCCTAAACTGTACCCTAAACCGTCCCCGTCCCCTAACCCTAACCCTAACACTAACCTTAACCCTAATCCTTACCCGAAGCCTTACACTCACCCCTCCCCTAATCCTAACCCGTACGCTAACACTAACCCGTACCCTAACACCTACGCTCACCCTAAACCGTTGTCGTACCCTAACCTGTACCCTAAACCGTCCCCGTGCCCGACCCCTAACCCTAAGCCTAACCCTAACCCTAACCCTTACCCGAAGCCTTACCCTCACCCTTCCCCTAATCCTAAACCGTACGCTAACACTAACCCGTACCCTACCACGTACGCTCACACTAAACCGTTGTCGTACCCTAACCTGTACCCTAAACCGTCCCCGTCCCCTAAACCTAACCCTAACCCTAACCCTAAACCTAACCCTTACCCGAAGCCTTACCCTCACCCGTACCCTAATCCTAACCCGTACGCTAACACTAACCCGTACCCTAACACGTACGCTCACCCTAAACCGTTGTCGTACCCTAAACTGTACCCTAAACCGTCCCCGTCCCCTAACCCTAACCCTAACCCTAACCCTAACCCTAACCCTTACCCGAAGCCTTACCCTCACGCGTCCCCTAATCCTAACCCGTACGCTAACACTAACCCGTACCCTAACACGTACACTCACACTAAACCGTTGACGTACCCTAAACTGTACCCTAAACCGTCCCCGTCCCTTAACCCTAATGCTAACCCTAACCCTAACCCTTACCCGAAGCCTTACACTCACCCGTCCCCTAATCCTAACCCGTACGCTAACACTAAACCGTACCCTAACACGTACGCTCACCCTAAACCGTTGTCGTACCATAACCTGTATCCTAAACCGTAACCGTCCCCTAACCCTAACCCTAACTCTAACCCTAATCCTAACCCTTACCTGAAGCCTTACCCTCACCCGTCCCCTAATCCTAACCCGTACGCTAACACAAACCCGTAACCTAATACGTACGCTCACCCTAAACCGTTGTCGTACCCTAACCTGTACCCTAAACCGTCCCGGTCCCCGTCCCCTAACCCTAACCCTAAACCTAACCCTTACCCGAAGCCTTACCCTCACCCTTCCCCTAATCCTAACCCGTACAATAACACTAACCCGTACCCTAACACGTACCCTCACCCTAAACCGTTGTCGTACACTAACCTGTACCCTAAACCGTCCCCGTGCCTGTGCCCTAACCCTAACCCTAACCCTAACCCTTTCCCGAAGCCTTACCCTCACCCGTCCACTAATCCTAACCCGTACGCTAACACTAACCCGTACCCTAACACGTACGCTCACCCTAAACCGTTGTCGTACCTTAACCTGTACCCTAAACCGTCCCCGTCCCCGTCCCCTAACCCTAACCCTAACCCTTACCCTAAGCCTTACACTCACCCGTCCCCTAATCCTCACCCGTACGCTAACACTAACCCGTACCCTAACACGTACGCTCACCCTAAACCTTTGTCGTACCCTAACCTGTACCCTAAACCGTCCCCTAACCCTATCCCTAACCCTAACCCTAACCCTAACCGTAACCCTTACCCGAAGCCTTACCCTCAACCGTCCCCTAATCCTAACCCGTACGCTAACACTAACCCGTACCCTAACACGTACCCTCACCCTAAACCGTTGTCGTACCCTAACCTGAACCCTAAACCGTCCCCGTCCCCTAACACTAACACTAACCCTAACACTTACCCAAAGCCTTACCCTCACCCGTCCCCTAATCCTAACCCGTACGCTAACACTAACCCGTACCCTAACACGTACGCTCACACTAAACCGTTGACGTACCCTAAACTGTACCCTAAACCATCCCCGTCCCCTAACCCTAATCCTAACCCTAACCCTAAGCCTTACCCGAAGCCTTACACTCACCCGTCCCCTTATCCTAACCCGTACGCTAACACTAAACCGTACCCTAACACGTACGCTCACACTAAACCGTTCTCGTACCCTAACCTGTACCCTAAACCGTCCCCGTCCCCTAACCCTAACCCTAACCCTAACCCTTACGTTTACCTGAAGCCTTACCCTCAACCCTCCCCTAATCCTAACCCGTACGCTAACACTAACCCGTACCCTAACACGTACGCTCACCCTAAACCGTTGTCGTACACTAACCTGTACCCTAAACCGTCCCCGTCCCCGTCCCCGTCCCCTAACCCTAACCCTAACCCTAACCCTTACCCGAAGCCTTACACTCACCCGTCCCTTAATCCTCATGCGTACCCTAACACTAACCCGTACCCTAACACGTACGCTCACCCTAAAACTTTGTCGTACACTAACATGTACCCTAAACCGTCTCCGTCCCCTAACCCTAACCCTAACCCTAACCCTAACCCTTACCCGAAGCCTTACCCTCACCCGTACCCTAATCCTAAACCGTATGCTAACACTAACCCGTATCCTAACACGTACGCTCACCCTAAACCGTTGTCGTACCCTAACCTGTACCCTAAACCGTCCCCGTCCGCTAATCCAAACCCTAACCCTAACCCTAACGCTTACCCGAAGCCTTACCCTCACCCGTGCCCTAATCCTAAACCGTACGCTAACACTAACCTGGACCCTAACACGTACGCTCACCCAAAACCGTTGTCGTACACTAACCTGTACCCTAAACCGTCCCCGTCCCCGTCCCCGTCCCCGTCCCCTAACCCTAACCCTAACCCTTACCCGAAGCCTTACGCTCACCCGTCCCCTAATCCTAACCCGTACGCTAACACTAACCCGTACCCTAACACGTACGCTCACCATAAACCGTTGTCGTACCCTAACCTGTACCCTAAACCGTCCCCGTCACCGTCCCCGTCCCCTAACCCTAAGCCAAACCCTAACCCTTACCCGAAGCCTTACCCTCACCCGTCCCCTAATCCTAACCCGTACGCTAACACTAATCCGTACCCTAACACGTACGCTCACCCTAAACCGTTGTCGTACCCTAACCTGTACCCTATACCGTCCCCGTCCCCGTCCCCTAACCCTAACCCTAACCCTTACCCGAAGCCTTACCCTCACCCGTTCCCTAATCCTAAACCGTATGCTAACACTAACCCGTACCCAAACACGTACACTCACCCTAAACCGTTGTCGTACCCTAACCTGTACCCTAAACCGTCCCCGTCCTCTAACCCTAACCCTAACCCTAACCCTAACGCTTACCCGAAGCCTTACCCTCACCCGTCCCCTTATCCTAACCCGTACGCTAACACTAACCTGTACCCTAAAACGTACGCTCACCCTAAACCGTTGTCGTACACTAACCTGTACCCTAAACCGTCCCCGTCCCCGTCCCCGTCCCAATGCACTAACCCTAACCCTAACCCTTACCCGAAGCCTTACCCTCACCCGTCCCCTAATCCTAACCCGTACGCTAACACTAACCCATACCCTAACACGTACGCTCACCCTAAACCGTTGTCGTACCCTAACCTGTACCCTAAACCGTCCCCGTCCCCTAATCCTAACCCTAACCCTAACCCTAACCCTAACCCTTACCCGAAGCCTTACCCTCACCCGTCCCCTAATCCTAACCCGTACGCTAACAGAAACCCGTACCCTAATACGTACGCTCACCCTAAACCGTTGTCGTACCCCAACCTGTATCCTAAATCGTCCCCGTCCCCGTCCCCTAACCCTAATCCTAACCCTAACCCTAACCCTTACCCGAAGCCTTCCCTCAACCGTCCCCTAAACCTAACCCGTACGCTAACACTAACCCGTACCCTAACACGTACGCTCACACTAAACCTTTGACGTACCCTAAACTGTACCCTAAACCGTCCCCGTCCCCATCCCCTAACCCTATCCCTAACCCTAACTTTTACCCGAAGCCTTACCCTCAACCGTCCCGTAATCCTAACCCGTACGCTAACACTAACCCGTACCCTAACACGTACGCTCACCATAAACCGTTGTCGTACCCTAACCTGTACCCTAAACCGTCCCTGTCCCCGTCTCCTAACCCTAACCCTAACCCTAACACTAACCCTAACCCTTACCCGAAGCCTTACCCTCACCCGTCCCCTAATCCTAACCCGTACGCTAACACTAACCCGTACCCTAACACGTACGCTCAACCTAAACCGTTGTCGTACCCTAACCTGTACCCTAAACCGTTCCCGTGCCAGTCCCCTAACCCTAACCCTAACCCTAACCCTAACCCTTACCCGAAGCCTTACCCTCACCCTTCCCATAATCCTAACCCGTACGCTAACACTAACCCGTACCGTAAAACGTACGCTCAGCCTAAACTGTTGTCGTACCCTAACCTGTACCCTAAACCGTCCCCGTCCCCTAACCCTAACCCTAACCCTAAGCCTAACCCTAACCCTTACCCGAAGCCTTACCCTCACCCGTCCCCTAATCCTAACCCGTACGCTAACACTAACCCGTACCCTAACACGTACGCTCACCCTAAACACTTGTCGTACCCTAACCTGTACCCTAAACCGTCCCCGTCCCCGTCCCCTATCACTAACCCTAACCCGAACCCTTACCCGAAGCCTTACCCTCACCCGTCCCCTAATCCTAACCCGTACGCTAACACTAACCCGTACCCTAACACGTACGCTCCCCTAAACCGTTGTCGTACCCTAACCTGTACCCTAACCCGTCCCCATCCCCTAACCCTAACCCTAACCCTAACCCTAACCCTAACCCTTACCCGAAGCCTTACCCTCACCCGTCCCCTAATCCTAACCCGTACCCTAACACTAACCCGTACCATAACACGTACGCTCACCCTAAACCGTTGACGTACCCTAACCTGTACCCTAAACCGTTCCCGTCCCCGTCCCCTAACCCTAACCCTAAACCTTACCCTCACCCGTCCCCTAATCCTAACCCGTACGCTAACACTAACACGTACCCTAACACGTACGCTCACCCTAAACCGTCCCCGTCCCCTAACCCTAACCCTAACCCTAACCCTAACTTTTACCCGAAGCCTTACCCTCAACCCTCCCCTAATCCTAACCCGTACGCTAACACTAACCCGTACCCTAACACATACGCTCACCCTAAACCGTTGTCGTACACTAACCTGTACCCTAAACCGTCCCCGTCCCCGTCCCCGTCCCCTAACCCTAACCCTAACCCTAACCCTTACCCGAAGCCTTACACTCACCCGTCCCCTAATCCTCATGCGTACCCTAACACTAACCCGT
This sequence comes from Delphinapterus leucas, assembly GCF_059928025.1. NCBI lineage: Eukaryota > Metazoa > Chordata > Mammalia > Artiodactyla > Monodontidae > Delphinapterus > Delphinapterus leucas. Next base: position 3,074,844 of record NW_028322255.1, on the reverse strand, counting down.
ACCCTAACACGTACGCTCACCCTAAACCTTTGTCGTACACTAACCTGTACCCTAAACCGTCCCCGTCCCCTAACCCTAACCCTAACCCTAACCCTAACCCTAACCCTTACCCGAAGCCTTACCCTCACCCGTACCCTAATCCTAAACCGTATGCTAACACTAACCCGTATCCTAACACGTACGCTCACCCTAAACCGTTGTCGTACCCTAACCTGTACCCTAAACCGTCCCCGTCCGCTAATCCTAACCCTAACCCTAACCCTAACGCTTACCCGAAGCCTTACCCTCACCCGTGCCCTAATCCTAAACCGTACGCTAACACTAACCTGGACCCTAACACGTACGCTCAACCTAAACCGTTGTCGTACACTAACCTGTACCCTAAACCGTCCCCGTCCCCGTCCCCGTCCCCGTCCCCTAACCCTAACCCTAACCCTTACCCGAAGCCTTACCCTCACCCGTCCCCTAATCCTAACCCGTACGCTAACACTAACCCGTACCCTAACACGTACGCTCACCATAAACCGTTTTCGTACCCTAACCTGTACCCTAAACCGTCCCTGTCCCCGTCCCCTAACCCTAACCCTAACCCTAACACTAACCCTAACCCTTACCCGAAGCCTTACGCTCAACCGTCCCCTAATCCTAACCCGTACGCTAACACTAACCCGTACACTAACACGTACGCTCACCATAAACCGTTGTCGTACCCTAACCTGTACCCTAAACCGTCCCCGTCACCGTCCCCGTCCCCTAACCCTAACCCTAACCCTAACCCTTACCCGAAGCCTTACACTCACCCGTCCCCTAATCCTAACCCGTACGCTAACACTAATCCGTACCCTAACACGTACGCTCACCCTAAACCGTTGTCGTACCCTAACCTGTACCCTATACCGTCCCCGTCCCCGTCCCCTAACCCTAACCCTAACCCTTACCAGAAGCCTTACCCTCACCCGTTCCCTAATCCTAAACCGTATGCTAACACTAACCCGTACCCAAACACGTACACTCACCCTAAACCGTTGTCGTACCCTAACCTGTACCCTAAACCGTCCCCGTACTCTAACCCTAACCCTAACCCTAACCCTAACGCTTACCCGAAGCCTTACCCTCACCCGTCCCCTTATCCTAACCCGTACGCTAACACTAACCTGTACCCTAAAACGTACGCTCACCCTAAACCGTTGTCGTACACTAACCTGTACCCTAAACCGTCCCTGTCCCCGTCCCCGTCCCCATGCACTAACCCTAACCCTAACCCTTACCCGAAGCCTTACCCTCACCCGTCCCCTAATCCTAACCCGTACGCTAACACTAACACATACCCTAACACGTACGCTCACCCTAAACCGTTGTCGTACCCTAACCTGTACCCTAAACCGTCCCCGTCCCCTAATCCTAACCCTAACCCTAACCCTAACCTTAACCCTTACCCGAAGCCTTACCCTCACCCGTCCCCTAATCCTAACCCGTACAATAACACTAACCCGTACCCTAACACGTACCCTCACCCTAAACCGTTGTCGTACCCTAACCTGTACCCTAAACCGTCCCCGTGCCCGTCCCCTAACCCTAACCCTAACCCTAACCCTAACCCTTACCCGAAGCCTTACCCTCACCCGTCCCCTAAACCTAACCCGTACGCTAACCCTAACCCGTACCCTAACACGTACGCTCACACTAAACCGTTGACGTACCCTAAACTGTACCCTAAACCGTCCCCGTCCCCGTCCCCTAACCCTAACCCTAACCCTAACTTTTATCCGAAGCCTTACCCTCAACCGTCCCGTAATCCTAACCCGTACGCTAACACTAACCCGTACCCTAACACGTACGCTCACCATAAACCGTTGTCGTACCCTAACCTGTACCCTAAACCGTCCCTGTCCCCGTCTCCTAACCCTAACCCTAACCCTAACACTAACCCTAACCCTTACCCGAAGCCTTACCCTCACCCGTCCCCTAATCCTAACCCGTACGCTAACACTAACCCGTACCCTAACACGTACGCTCACCCTAAACCGTTGTCGTACCCTAACCTGTACCCTAAACCGTTCCCGTGCCAGTCCCCTAACCCTAACCCTAACCCTAACCCTAACCCTTACCCGAAGCCTTACCCTCACCCTTCCCATAATCCTAACCCATACGCTAACACTAACCCGTACCGTAAAACGTACGCTCAGCCTAAAGTGTTGTCGTACCCTAACCTGTACCCTAAACCGTCCCCGTCCCCTAACCCTAACCCTAACCCTAACCCTAACCCTAACCCTTACCCGAAGCCTTTCCCTCACCCGTCCCCTAATCTTAACCCGTACGCTAACACTAACCCGTACCCTAACACGTACGCTCACCCTAAACCGTTGACGTACCCTAACCTGTACCCTAAACCGTCCCCGTCCCCGTCCCCTAACACTAAACCTAACCCTAACCCTTACCCGAAGCCTTACCCTCACCCGTCCCCTAATCCTAACCCGTACGCTAACACTAACCCGTACCCTAACACGTACGCTCCCCTAAACCGTTGTCGTACCCTAACCTGTACCCTAACCCGTCCCCATCCCCTAACCCTAACCCTAACCCTAACCCTAACCCTAACCCTTACACGAAGCCTTACCCTCACCCGTACCCTAATCCTAACCCGTACCCTAACACTAACCCGTACCATAACACGTACGCTCACCCTAAACCGTTGACGTACCCTAACCTGTACCCTAAACCGTTCCCGTCCCCGTCCCCTAACCCTAACCCTAAACCTTACCCTCACCCGTCCCCTAATCCTAACCCGTACGCTAACACTAACCCGTACCCTAACACGTACGCTCACCCTAAACCGTTGTCGTACCCTAACCTGAACCCTAAACCATGCCCGTCCCCTAACCCTAACCCGAACCCAACCCTAACCCTAACCCTTACCCGAAGCCTTACCCTCAACCGTCCCCTAATCCTAACCCGTACGCTAACACTAACCCGTACCCTAACACGTACGCTCACCCTAAACCGTTGTCGTAACCTAACCTGTACCCTAAACCGTCCCCATCCCAAAACCGTAACCCTAACCCTAACCCTAACCCTAACACTTACCCGAAGCCTTACCCTCACCCGTCCCCTAATCCTAACCGTACGCTAACACTAACCAGTACCCTAACACGTACGCTCACCCTAAACCGTTGTCGTACCCTAAGCTGCACCCTAAACCGTCCCCGTCCTCTAACCCTAACCCTAACCCTAACCCTAACCCTAACCTTTACCCGAAGCCTTACACTCACCCGTCCCCTAATCCTAACCCGTACGCTAACACTAACCCGTACCCTAACACGTACGCTCACCCTAAACCGTTGTCGTACCCTAACCTGTACCCTAAACCGTCCCCGTCCCCTAACCCTAACCCTAACCCTAACCCTAACCCTAACCCTTACCCGAAGCCTTACCCTCACCCGTCCCCTAATCCTAACCCGTACGCTAACACTAACCCGTACCCTAACACGTACGCTCCCCTAAACCGTTGTCGTACCCTAACCTGTACCCTAACCCGTCCCCTAACCCTAACCCTAACCCTAACCCTAACCCTAACCCTTACCCGAATCCTTACACTCACCCGTCCCCTAATCCTCACCCGCACGCTAACACTAACCCGTACCCTAACACGCATGCTCACCCTAAACTTTTGTCGTACCCTAACCTGTACCCTAAACCGTCCCCTAACCCTAACCCTAACCCTAACCCTAACCCTTACCTGAAGCCTTACCCTCAGCCGTCCCCTAATCCTAACCCGTACGCTAACACTAACCCGTACCCTTACACGTACGCTCACCCTAAACCGTTTTCGTACCCTAACCTGTACCCTAAACCGTCCCCGTCCCCTAACCCTAACCCTAACCCTAACCCTAACCCTTACCCGAAGCCTTACCCTCACCCGTCCCCTAATCCTAACCAGTAAGCTATCACTAACCCGTACCCTAACACGTACCCTCACCCTAAACCGTTGTCGTACCCTAAACTGTACCCTAAACTGTCCCCGTCCCCAACCCTAACCCTAACCCTAACCCTTACCCGAAGCCTTATCCTCACCCGTCCCCTAAACCTAACCCGTACGCTAACACTAACCCGTACCCTAACACGTAGGCTCACCCTAAACCGTTGACGTACCCTAAACTGTACCCTAAACCGTAGCCGTCCCCTAACCCTAACCCTAAACCTAACCCTTTCCTGAAGCCTTACCCTCACCCGTCCCATAATCCCAACCCGTACGCTAACACTAACCCGTACCCTAACACGTACCCTCACCCTTAACCGTTGTCGTACCCTAACCTGTACCCTAAACCGTCCCCGTGCCCGTCCCCTAACCGTAATCCTAACCCTAACCCTAACCCTTTCCCGAAGCCTTACCCTGACCCGTCCCCTAATCCTAATCCGTACGCTAACACTAACCCGTACCCTAACACGTACGCTCACCCTAAAACGTTGTCGTACACTAACCTGTACACTAAAGCGTCCCCGTCCCCTAACCCTAACCCTAACCCTAACCCTAACCCTAAACCTTACCCGAAGACTTACACTCACCCGTCCCCTAATCCTCACCCGTACCCTAACACTAACCCGTACCCTAACACGTACGCTCATCCTAAACCGTTGTCGTAGGCTAACCTGTACCCTAAACCGTCCCCGTCCCCTAACCCTAACCCTAACCCTAACCCTAACCCTTACCCGAAGCCTTACCCTCACCCGTCCCCTAATCCTAAACCGTACGCTAACACTAACTCGTACCCTAACACGTACGCTCACCCTAAATCGTTGTCGTACCCTAACCTGTACCCTTAACCGTCCCCGTCCCCTAACCCTAACCCTAACCCTAACCCTAACCCTAACACTTACCCGAAGCCTTATCCTCACCCGTCCCCTAATCCTAACCCGTACGCTAACATTAACCCGTACCCTAACACGTACGCTCACCCTAAACCGTTGTCTTACCCTAACCTGTACCCTAAACAGTCCCCGTGCCCGTCCCCTAACCCTAACCCTAACCCTAACCCTAACCCTTACCCGAAGTCTTACCCTCACCCGTCCCCTAATCCTAACGTGTACGCTAACACTAACCCGTACCCTAACACGTACGCTCACCCTAAACCGTTGTCGTACCCTAACCTGTACCCTAAACCGTCTTCGTCCCCGTCCCCTAACCCTAACCCTAACACTAACCCTTATCCGAAGCCTTACCCTCACCCGTCCCCTAATCCTAACCCGTCCGCTAACACTAACCCGTACCCTAACACGTACGCTCAACCTAAACCGTTGTCGTACCCTAACCTGTACCCTAAACCGTCCCCGTCCCCTAACCCTAACCCTAACCCAAACCCTAACCCTTACCCGAAGGCTTACACTCACCCGTCCCCTAATCCTCACCCGTACGCTAACACTAACCCGTACCCTAACACGTACGCTCACCCTAAACCTTTGTCGTACCCTAACCTGTACCCTAAACCGGCCCCGTCCTCTAACCCTAACCCTAACCCTAACCCTAACTTTTACCCGAAGCCTTACCCTCAACCGTCCCCTAATCCTAATCCGTACGCTAACACTAACCCGTACCCTAACACGTACGCTCACCCTAAACCGTTGTCGTACCCTAACCTGTACCCTAAACCGTCCCCGTCCCCTAACCCTAACCCTAACCCTAACCCTAACCCTTACCCGAAGCCTTACCCTCACCCGTCCCCTAATCCTAACCCGTACGCTAACACTAATCCGTACCCTAACACGTACCCTCACCCTAAACCGTTGTCGTACCCTAACCTGTACGCTAAACCGTCCCCGTGCCCGTCCCTTAACCCTAACCCTAATCCTAACCCTAACCCTAACCCTTACCCGAAGCCTTACACTCACCCGTCCCTTAATCCGCATCCGTACCCTAACACTACCCGTACCCTAACACGTACGCTCACCCTAAACCTTTGTCGTACCCTAACCTATACCCTAAACCGTCCCCGTCCCCTAACCCTAACCCTAACCCTAACCCTAACCCTTACCCGATGCCTTACCCTCACCCGTCCCCTAATCCTAACCCGTACGCTAACACTAACCCATACCCTAACACGTACGCTCATCCTAAACCGTTGTCGTAGCCTAACCTGTACCCTAAAACGTCCCCGTCCCCTAACCTTAACCCTAACCCTAACCCTTACCCGAAGCCTTACCCTCACCCGTCCCCTAATCCTAACCCGTACGCTAACACTAACCCGTACCCTAACACATACGCTCACCCTAAATTGTTGTCGTACCCTAACCTGTACCCTAAACTGTCCCCGTCCCCTAACCCTAACCCTAACCCTAACCCTAACCCGAAGCCTTACCCTCAACCGTCCCCTAATCCTAACCCGTACCCTAACACTAACCCGTACACTAACACGTACGCTCACCTTAAACCGCTGTCGTACCCTAACCTGTACCCTAAACCGTCCCCGTGCCCGTCCCCTAACCCTATGCCTAACCCTAACCCTAACCCTAACCCTTACCCGAAGCCTTACCCTCACCCGTCCCCTAATCCTAACCCGTACGCGAACACTAACCCGTACCCTAACATGTACACTCAACCTAAACTGTTGTCGTACCCTAACCTGTACCCTCAACCGTCCCCGTCCCCTAACCCTAACCCTAACCCTAACCGTAACCCTAACCCTTACCCGAAGCCTTATCCTCACCCGTCCCCTAATCCTAACCCGTACGCTAACACTAACCCGTACCCTAACACGTACGCTCACCCTAAAACGTTGACGTACACTAAACTGTGCCCTAAACCGTCCCCGTCCCCTAACCCTAACCCTAACCCTAACCCTAACCCTAACCCTTACCCGAAGCCTTACACTCACCCGTCCCCTAATCCTAACCCGTACACTAACACTAAAACGTACCCTAACACGTACGCTCACCCTAAACCGTTGTCGTACCCTAACCTGTACCCTAAACCGTCCCCGTCCCCGTCCCCGTCCCCTAACCCTAACCCTAACCCTAACCCTAACCCTAACCCTTACCCGAAGCCTTACACTCACCCGTCCCTTAATCCTCATCCGTACCCTAACACTAACCCGTACCCTAACACGTACGCTCACCCTAAACCTTTGTCGTACCCTAAACTGTACCCTAAGCCGTCCCCGTACCCTAAACCTAACCCTAACCCTAACCCTAACCCTTACCCGAAGCCTTACCCTCAACCGTCCCCTAATCCTAACCTGTACGCTAACACTAACCCGTACCCTAACACGTACGCTCATCCTAAACCGTTGTCGTAGCCTAACCTGTACCCTAAACCATCCCCGTCCCCGTCCCCTAACCCTAACCCTAACCCTAAGCCTTACCCGAAGCCTTACCCTCACCCGTCCCCTAATCCTAACCCGTACGCTAACACTAACCCGTACCCTAACACGTACGCTCACCCTAAATTGTTGTCGTACTCTAACCTGTACCGTAAACCGTCCCCGTCCCCTAACCCTAACCCTAACCCTAACCCTAACCCTAACACTTACCCGAAGCCTTACCCTCACCCGTCCCCTAATCCTAACCCGTAAGCTAACACTAACCCGTACCCTAACACGTACGCTCACCCTAAACCGTTGTCGTACCCTAACCTGTACCCTAAGCCGTCCCCGTGCCCGTCCCCTAACCCTAACCCTAACCCAAACACTAACCCTTACCCGAAGCCTTACCCTCACCCGTCCCCTAATCCTAACCCATACGCTAACACTAACCCGTACCCTAACACGTACCCTCACCCTAAACACTTGTCGTACCCTAACCTGTACCCTAAACCGTCCCCGTCCCCTAACCCTAACCCTAACCCTAACCCTAAACCTTACCCGAAGCCTTACCCTCACCCGTCCCCTAATCCTAACCCGTACGCTAACACTAACCCGTACCCTAACACGTACCCTCACCCTAAACACTTGTCGTACACTAACCTGTACCCTAAACCGTCCCCGTCCCCTAACCCTAACCCTAACCCTAACCCTAACCCTAACACTTACGCAAAGCCTTACCCTCACCCTTCCCGTAATTCTAACCCGTACGCTAACACTAACCCGTACACTAACACGTACGCTCACCCTAAACCGTTGACGTACCCTAAACTGTACCCTAAACCGTCCCCGTCCCCTAACCCTAACCTTAACCCTAACCCTTACCCGAAGCCTTACACTCACCCATCCCCTAATCCTAACCCGTACGCTAACACTAAACCGTACCCTAACACGTACGCTCACCCTAAACCGTTGTCGTACCCTAACCTGTATCCTAAACCGTCCCCGTCCCCTAACCCTAACCCTAACCCTAACCCTAAATTTTACCCGAAGCCTTACCCTCAACCGTCCCCTAATCCTAACCCGTACGCTAACACTAACCCGTACCCTAACACGTACGCTCACCCTAAACCGTTGTCGTACCCTAACCTGTACCCTAAACCATCCCCGTGCCCGTCCCCTAACCCTAACCCTAACCCTTACCCGAAGCCTTACCCTCACCCGTCCCCTAATCCTAACCCGTACGCTAACATTAACCCGTACCCTAACACGTACGCTCACCCTAAACCGTTGTCGTACCCTAACCTGTACCCTAAACCGTCCCCGTCCCCTAACCCTAACCCTAATCCTAACCCTAACCCTTACCCGAAGCCTTACCCACACCCGTCCCCTAATCCTTACCCGTACGCTAACACCCGTACCCTAACACGTACGCTCACCCTAAACCGTTGTCGTACCCTAACCTGTACCCTAAACCATCCCCGTCCCCGTCCCCTAACCCTAACACTAACCCTAACCCTAAGCCTTACCCGAAGCCTTAACCTCACCCGTCCCCTAATCCTAACCCGTGCGCTAACACTAACCCGCTGCCTAACACGTACGCTCATCATAAACCGTTGTCGTACCCTAAACTGTACCCTAAACCGTCCCTGTCCCCGTCCCCTAACCCTAACCCTAACCCTAACACTAACCCTAACCCTTACCCGAAGCCTTACCCTCACCCGTCCTCTAATCCTAACCCGTACGCTAACACTAACCCGTACCCTAACACGTAAGCTCACCCTAAACCGTTGTCGTACCCTAACCTGTACCCGAAACCGTCCCCGTCCCCGTCCCCTAACCCTAACCCTAACCCTAACCCTCACCTGAAGCCTTACCCTCACCCGTCCCCTAATCCTAACCCGTACGCTAACACTAACCCATACCCTAACACGTACGCTCACCCTAAACCGTTGTCATACCCTAACCTGTACCCTAAACCGTCCCCGTGCCCGACCCCTAACCCTAAGCCTAACCCTAACCCTAACCCTTACCCGAAGCCTTACCCTCACCCTTCCCCTAATCCTAAACCGTACGCTAACACTAACCCGTACCCTACCACGTACGCTCACACTAAACCGTTGTCGTACCCTAACCTGTACCCTAAACCGTCCCCGTCCCCTAAACCTAACCCTAACCCTAACCCTAAACCTAACCCTTACCCGAAGCCTTACCCTCACCCGTCCCCTAATCCTAACCCGTACGCTAACACTAACCCGTACCCTAACACGTACGCTCACCCTAAACCGTTGTCGTACCCTAAACTGTACCCTAAACCGTCCCCGTCCCCTAACCCTAACCCTAACCCTAACCCTAACCCTAACCCTTACCCGAAGCCATACCCTCACGCGTCCCCTAATCCTAACCCGTACGCTAACACTAACCCGTACCCTAACACGTACACTCACACTAAACCGTTGACGTACCCTAAACTGTACCCTAAACCGTCCCCGTCCCTTAACCCTAATGCTAACCCTAACCCTAACCCTTACCCGAAGCCTTACACTCACCCGTCCCCTAATCCTAAACCGTACGCTAACACTAAACCGTACCCTAACACGTACGCTCACCCTAAACCGTTGTCGTACCATAACCTGTACCCTAAACCGTAACCGTCCCCTAACCCTAACCCTAACTCTAACCCTAACCCTAACCCTTACCTGAAGACTTACCCTCACCCGTCCCCTAATCCTAACCCGTACGCTAACACAAACCCGTAACCTAATACGTACGCTCACCCTAAACCGTTGTCGTACCCTAACCTGTACCCTAAACAGTCCCGGTCCCCGTCCCCTAACCCTAACCCTAAACCTAACCCTTACCCGAAGCCTTACCCTCACCCTTCCCCTAATCCTAACCCGTACAATAACACTAACCCGTACCCTAACACGTACCCTCTCCCTAAACCGTTGTCGTACACTAACCTGTACCCTAAACCGTCCCCGTGCCTGTGCCCTAACCCTAACCCTAACCCTAACCCTAACCCTTTCCCGAAGCCTTACCCTCACCCGTCCACTAATCCTAACCCGTACGCTAACACTAACCCGTACCCTAACACGTACGCTCACCCTAAACCGTTGTCGTACCTTAACCTGTACCCTAAACCGTCCCCGTCCCCTAACCCTAACCCTAACCCTAACCCTTACCCGAAGCCTTACACTCACCCGTCCCCTAATCCTCACCCGTACGCTAACACTAACCCGTACCCTAACACGTACGCTCACCCTAAACCTTTGTCGTACCCTAACCTGTACCCTAAACCGTCCCCTAACCCTAACCCTAACCCTAACCCTAACCCTAACCGTAACCCTTACCCGAAGCCTTACCCTCAACCGTCCCCTAATCCTAACCCGTACGCTAAAACTAACCCGTACCCTAACACGTACCCTCACCCTAAACCGTTGTCGTACCCTAACCTGAACCCTAAACCGTCCCCGTCCCCTAACACTAACACTAACCCTAACACTTACCCAAAGCCTTACCCTCACCCGTCCCCTAATCCTAACCCGTACGCTAACACTAACCCGTACCCTAACACGTACGCTCACACTAAACCGTTGACGTACCCTAACCTGTACCCTAAACCATCCCCGACCCCTAACCCTAATCCTAACCCTAACCCTAACCCTTACCCGAAGCCTTACACTCACCCGTCCCCTAATCCTAACCCGTACGCTAACACTAAACCGTACCCTAACACGTACGCTCACACTAAACCGTTCTCGTACCCTAACCTGTACCCTAAACCGTCCCCGTCCCCTAACCCTAACCCTAACCCTAACCCTAACTTTTACCCGAAGCCTTACCCTCAACCCTCCCCTAATCCTAACCCGTACGCTAACACTAACCCGTACCCTAACACGTACGCTCACCCTAAACCGTTGTCGTAACCTAACCTGTACCCTAAACCGTCCCCATCCCCAAACCCTAACCCTAACCCTAACCCTAACCCTAACACTTACCCGAAGCCTTACCCTCACCCGTCCCCTAATCCTAACCCGTACGCTAACACTAACCAGTACCCTAACACGTACGCTCACCCTAAACCGTTGTCGTACCCTAAGCTGCACCCTAAACCGTCCCCGTCCTCTAACCCTAACCCTAACCCTAACCCTAACCCTTACCCGAAGCCTTACACTCACCCGTCCCCTAATCCTAACCCGTACGCTAACACTAACCCGTACCCTAACACGTACGCTCACCCTAAACCGTTGTCGTACCCTAACCTGTACCCTAAACCATCCCCGTCCCCTAACCCTAACCCTAACCCTAACCCTAACCCTTACCCGAAGCCTTACCCTCACCCGTCCCCTAATCCTAACCCGTACGCTAACACTAACCCGTACCCTAACACGTACGCTCCCCTAAACCGTTGTCGTACCCTAACCTGTACCCTAACCCGTCCCCATCCCCTAACCCTAACCCTAACCCTAACCCTAACCCTAACCCTTACCCGAAGCCTTACCCTCACCCGTCCCCTAATCCTAACCCGTACCCTAACACTAACCCGTACCATAACACGTACGCTCACCCTAAACCGTTGACGTACCCTAACCTGTACCCTAAACCGTTCCCGTCCCCGTCCCCTAACCCTAACCCTAAACCTTACCCTCACCCGTCCCCTAATCCTAACCCGTACGCTAACACTAACCCGTACCCTAACACGTACGCTCACCCTAAACCGTTGTCGTACCCTAACCTGAACCCTAAACCATGCCCGTCCCCTAACCCTAACCCTAACCCAACCCTAACCCTAACCCTTACCCGAAGCCTTACCCTCACCCGTCCCCTAATCCTAACCCGTACGCTAACACTAACCCGTACCCTAACACGTACTCTCACCCTAAACCGTTGTCGTACCCTAACCTGTACCCTAAACCGTCCCCGTCCCCTAACCCTAACCCTAACCCTAACCCTAACCTTTACCGGAAGCCTTACTCTCTCCCGTCCCCTAATCCTAACCCGTACGCTAACACTAACCCGTACCCTAACACGTACGCTCACCCTACACCGTTGTCGTACGCTAACCTGTACCCTAAAACGTCCCCGTCCCCGAACCCTAACCCTAACCCTAACCCTAACCCTTACCCGAAGCCTTACCCTCACCCGTCCCCTAATCCTAACCCGTACGCTAACACTAACCCGTACCCTAACACGTACGCTCACCCTAAACCGTTGTCGTACCCTAACCTGTACCCTAAACCGTCCCCATGCCCGTCCCCTAACCCTAACCCTAACCCTAACCCTAACCCTTACCCGAAGCCTTACCCTCACCCGTCCCCTAATCCTAAACCGTACGCTAACACTAACCCGTACCCTAACACGTACGCTCACCCTAAACCGTTGTCGTACCCTAAACTGTACCCTGAACCGTCCCCATCCCCTAACCCTAACCCAACCCTAACCCTAACCCTAACCCTTACCCGAAGCCTTACCCTCACCCGTCCCCTAATCCTAACCCGTACGCTAACAATAACCCGTACCCTAACACGTACGCTCACCCTAAACCGTTGTCGTACTCTAACCTGTACCCTAAACCGTCCCCGTCCCCTAACCCTAACCCTAACCCTAACCCTAACCCTAACCCTTACCCTAACCCTTACCCGAAGCCTTACCCTCACCCGTCCCCTAATCCTAACCCGTACGCTAACACTAACCCGTACCCTAACACGTACGCTCACCCTAAACCGTTGTCGTACCCTAACCTGTACCCTAAACTGTCCCCGTGCCCGTCCCCTAACCCTAAACCTAACCCTAACCCTAACCCTTACCCGAAGCCTTACCCTCACCCGTCCCCTATTCCTATCCCGTACGCTAACACTAAACCGTACCCTAACACGTACGCTCACCCTAAACCTTTGTCGTACCCTAACCTGTACCCTAAACCGTCCCCGTCCTCTAACCCTAACCCTAACCCTAACCCTAACCCTAACCCTTACCCGAAGCCTTACCCTCACACGTCCCCAATCCTAAACCGTACGCTAACATTAACCCGTACCCTAACACGTACGCTCACCCTAAACCGTTGTCGTACACTAACCTGTACCCTAAACCGTCCCCGTCCCCTAACCCTAACCCTAACCCTAACCCTAACCCTTACCCGAAGCCTTACCCTCACCCGTCCCATAATACTAACCCGTATGCTAACACTAACCAATACCGTAAAACGTACGCTCAGCCTAAACTGTTGTCGTACGCTAACCTGTACCCTAAACCGTCCCCGTCCCCTAACCCTAACCCTAACCCTAACCCTAACCCTTACCCGAAGCCTTACCCTCACCCGTCCCCTAATCCTAACCCGTACGCTAACACTAACCCGTACCCTAACACGTACGCTCACCCTAAACCGTTGATGTACCCTAACCTGTACCCTAAACAGTCCCTGTCCCCGTCCCCTAACCCTAAACCTAAACCTAACACTAACCCTTACCCGAAGCCTTACCCTCACCCGTCCCCTAATCCTAACCCGTACACTAACACTAACCTGTTCTCTAACACGTACGCTCACTCTAAATCGTTGTCGTACCCTAACCTGTACCCTAAACCTTCCCCGTCCCCTAACCCTAACCCTAACCCTAACCCTAACCCTAACCCTTACCCGAAGCCTTACCCTCACCCGTCCCCTAATCCTAACCCGTACGCTAACACTAACCCGTACCCTAACACGTTCGCTCATCCTAAACCATTGTCGTACCCTAACCTGTACCCTAAACCGTCCCCGTCCCCTAGCCCTAACCCTAACCCTAAGCCAACCCTTACCCGAAGCCTTACCCTCACCCGTCCCCTAATCCTAACCCGTACGCTAACACTAACCCGTACCCTAACACGTACGCTCATCCTAAACATTTGTCGTACCCTAACCTGTACCCTAAACCGTCCCTGTCCCCTAACCCTAACCCTAACCCTAACCCTAACCCTAACCCTTACCCGAAGCCTTACCCTCACCCGTCCCCTAATCCTAACCCGTACGCTAAAACTAACCCGTACCCTAACACGTACGCTCCCCTAAACCGTTGTCGTACCCTAACCTGTACCCTAAACCGTCCCCGTCCCCTAAACCTAACCCTAACCCTAACCCTAACCCTTACCCGAAGCCTTACCCTCACCCGTCCCCTAATCCTAACCCGTACGCTAACACTAACCCGTACCCTAACACGTACGCTCACCATAAACCGTTGTCGTACCCTAACCTGTACCCTAAACCGTCCCCGTGCCCGTCCCCTAACCCTAAACCTAACCCTAATCCTAACCCTAACCCTATCCCGAAGCCTTACCCTCACCCGTCCCCTAATCCTTACCCGTACGCTAACACTAACCCGTACCCTAACACGTACGCTCACCCTAAACCGTTGACGTACCCTAACCTGTACCCTAAACCGTCCCCGTCCCCGTCCCCTAACCCTAACCCTAAACCTAACCCTAACCCTTACCCGAAGCCTTACACTCACCCGTCAACTAATCCTAACCCGTACGCTAACACTAACCCGTACCCTAACACGTATGCTCACCCTAAACCGTTGTCGTACCCTAAACTGTACCCTAAACCGTCCCCGTCCCCAAACCCTAACCCTAACCTTAACCCTAACCCTTACCCGATGCCTTACCCTCACCCGTCCCCTAATCCTAACCCGTACGCTAACACTAACCCGTACCCTAACACGTACGCTCACCCTAAACCGTTGTCATACCCTAACCTGTACCCTAAACCGTCCCTGTCCCCTAACCCTAACCCTAACCCTAACACTAACCCTAACCCTTACCCGAAGCCTTACCCTCACCCGTCCCCTAATCCTAAACCGTACGCTAAAACTAACCCGTACCCTAACACGTACGCTCCCCTAAACCGTTGTCGTACCCTAACCTGTACCCTAAACCGTCCCCGTCCCGTAAACCTAACCCTAACCCTAACCCTAACCCTTACCCGAAGCCTTACCCTCACCCGTCCCCTAATCGTAACCCGTACGCTAACACTAACCCCTACCCTAACACGTACGCTCAACATAAACCGTTGTCGTACCCTAACCTGTACTCTAAACCGTCCCCGTGCCCGTCCACTAACCCTAACCATAACCCTAACCCTTACCCAAAGCCTTACCCTCACCCGTCACCTAATCCTAACCCGTACGCTAACACTAACCCGTACCCTAACACCTACGCTCACCCTAAATCGTTGTCGTACCCTAACCTGTACCCTAAACCTTCCCCGTCCCCTAACCCTAACCCTAACCCTAACCCTAACCCTAACCCTTACCCGAAGCCTTACCCTCACCCGTCCCCTAATCCTAACCCGTACGCTAACCCTAACCCGTACCCTAACAGGTACGCTCACCCTAAACCGTTGTCGTACACTAACCTGTACCCTAAACCATCCCCGTGCCCGTCCCCTAACCCTAACCCTAACCCTAACCCTAACCCTAACCCTATCCCGAAGCCTTACCCTCACCCGTCCCCTAATTCTAACCCGTACGCTATCACTAACCTGTACCCTAACACGTACGCTCACCCTAAACCGTTGTCGTACCCTAACTTGTACCCTAAACCGTCCCCGTCCCCTAACCCTAACCCTAACCCTAACCCTAACCCTAACCCTTACCCGAAGCCTTACACTCACCAGTCCCCTAATCCTTACCCGTACGCTAACACTAACCCGTACCCTAACACGTACGCTCACCCTAAACCGTTGTCGTACCCTAGCCTGTAACCTAAACCGTCCCCGTCCCCTAACCCTAACCCTAACCCTAACCCTAACCCTAACCCTTACCCGAAGCCTTACCCTCACCCGTCCCCTAATCCTAACCCGTACACTAACACTAACCCATACCCTAACACGTACGCTAACCCTAAATCGTTGTCGTACCATAACCTGTACCCTAAACCTTCCCCGTCCCCTAACCCTAACCCTAACCCTAACCCTTACCCGAAGCCTTACCCTCACCCGTCCACTAATCCTAACCCGTACGCTAACACTAACCAGTACCCTAACACGTACGCTCAACCTAAACAGTTGTCGTACCCTAACCGGTACCCTAAACCGTCCCCGTCCCCTAACCCTAACCCTAACCCTAACCCTATCCCTTACCCGAAGCCTTACCCTCACCCGTCCCCTAATCCTAACCCGTAGGCTAACACTAAACCGTACCCTATCACGCAGGCTCACCCTAAACCATTGTCGTACCCTAAACTGTACCCTAAACCGTCCCCGTCCCCTAACCCTAACCCTAACCCTAACCCTAACCCTAACCCTTACCCGAAGCCTTACCCTCACCCGTCCCCTAATCCTAACCCGTACACTAACACTAACACGTACCTTAACACGTACGCTCACCCTAAACCGTTGTCGTACCCTAACCTGTACGCTAAACCGTCCCCGTCGCCTAACCCTAACCCTAACCCTAACCCTAACCCGAACCCTTACCTGAAACCTTACCCTCACCCGTCCCCTAATCCTAACCCGTACGCTAAAACTAACCCGTACCCTAACAGGTACGCTCAACCTGAACCGTTGTCGTACCCTAACCTGTACCCTAAACCGTCCCCGTCCCCTAACACTAACCCTAAACCTAACCCTAACCCTTACCCGAAGCCTTAACCTCACCCGTCCCCTAATCCTAACCCGTACCCTAACACTAACCCGTACCATAACACGTACGCTCACCCTAAACCGTTGACGTACCCTAACCTGTACCCTAAACCGTTCCCGTCCCCGTCCCCTAACCCTAACCCTAAACCTTACCCTCACCCGTCCCCTAATCCTAACCCGTACGCTAACACTAACCCGTACCCTAACACGTACGCTCACCCTAAACCGTTGTCGTACCCTAACCTGAACCCTAAAACATGCCCGTCCCCTAACCCTAACCCTAACCCCACCCTAACCCTAACCCTTACCCGAAGCCTTACCCTCACCCGTCCCCTAATCCTAACCCGTACGCTAACACTAACCCGTACCCTAACACGTACTCTCACCCTAAACCGTTGTCGTACACTAACCTGTACCCTAAACCGTCCCCGTCCCC